>NC_090656.1:157667401-157769901 GCF_040937935.1 Hyperolius riggenbachi | reverse complement strand
GCATTTAGAATAAAATAATTATTTGCATAATGCACCACCCAAAGAAAATCTAATTGGTGGTGAGAAAAACAAGATGTAGATCATTTTGTTGTGATTAAGTTATTGGGAAATGAAAGTGAGGAGTGCTGAAAGTGGAAAATTGCTCTGGTCCTTAACCCATTCGCGTTCCGTCGTTTTCACTTGAGAAATGTTCACCTCCCATTCATTAGCCTATAACTTTATCACTACTTTTCACAATGAACTGATTTATGTCTTGTTTTTTCCACCACCAATTAGGCTTTCTTTGGGGGGTACATTTTGCTAAGAGCCACTTTACTGTAAATGCATTTTAACAGGAAGAATAAGAAAAAAAACAGAAAAAATCATTATTTCTCAGTTTTCAGCCATTATAGTTTTAAAATAATATATGCCTCCATAATTAAAAGTCACGTATTGTATTTGCCCATATGTCCCGGTTATTACACCGTTAAAATTATGTCCCTATCACAATGTATGGCGACAATATTTTATTCGGAAATAAAGGTGCATTTTTTCCGTTTTGCATCTATCACTTTTTACAAGTTTAAAATAAAAAAAATATAGAAATATATCATCTTTACATTGATATTTAAAAAGTTTAGACCCTTAGGTAAATAATTAGTTTTTGTTTTTTTTTATAGTAATGGTTTTTTTTTTTTATATTAAACATTTTATTTGGGTAGTTTTGGGAGGGTGGGATGTAAACAATAGGTTTAAAATGTAAATGTGTGTTGATTTTAAATTTTTTTTACTTTTGGTTGTAGTATTACTTTTTGGCCACAAGATGGCGGCCATGAGTTTGTTTACATGACGCCACTCTAAGCGTAACACACGCTTAGAGCGACGCATGGGGGAGGTAACAGCCAGAAAAGGCGAAGCTTCCGAGAGAAGCTGTCGCTTTTTCAGCGGGGGAGAGGAATCAGTGATCGGGCACCATAGCCCGATTCACTGATTGCCTGGCTAGCGAACCGTGGGCCGGGAGCGCGCGTGCACGCGCGTGATCGACCACGGGAGCGCGCGGTAGCGCGCATGGTTCCTGGACGTAGTTTCTACGTCCAAGAACCAAGATAGGTTAAAGACCCATCCTTCAAGGAAAAAACCGCACAGTGGTCAACTAGTTAAAGAATATGAAAATCCCAAGAGCAAAACTCAGAAAATTTGAATATTCCATGACATTAATAATACAAAGATAAATTGAAAAATGTCATACCTTTGGAAAATATAATCATGCATATGTACTCAGTACTTGGTTTGGGCCTCTTTTGCATCAATTACTACCTCAATGCAGTGTTGCATGGATGTCATCAGCCTGTGGCACTGCTGAGGTGTTATGGAAGGCTACAATGCTTCAATAGCGGCATTCAGCTCTTCTGCATTGTTCGGTCTCATGTCTTATCTGTCTCTTGGCAATGACCTATAGATTCTCTATGGGGTTCAGGTCAGGGGAATTTGCTGGCGAATGAAGCACAGTAGTCGCATGGTCATTGAACCAGGTTTTGGTACTTTTTGCAATGTGGGCAGGTGCCAAGTCCTGCTGGAAAATGACGTCCGCATCTCCATATAGCTTGTATGTGGAAGGAAGCGTGAAGTGCTCCAAAATCTCCTGATAGACAGCTGGCTACATTGAATGTGGGCTTAATGAAGCACAGAGTACCAACACCAGCAGATAACATGGCTTCCCAAATCAACACAGGCTGAACTTCAGAAACTTTGCACTGGACTTCAAGTACCTTGGATTGTGTGCCTCTTCATTCGTCCTCCAGACTCTGGTTTCCAAATGAGATGCAAAATTTACTCTCATCAGAAAATAGGGCTTTTGACCACTGAGCAACAGAGTAGCTCTTCTTTTCTTTATTTCTAGTACACACCATACGATTTTCTGTTAGATTTTTCTATAAGATTTTCTGTAATTAGATTATTTTCTGTAAAGTGCAGGTATCTCTGGTGCATTGTCTTCTGGTTATCTCCTGCTGATTAGAACAAAGCTTAATTGCTAGGCAGATAGGTGGTTAGAGAGACATTTTCCAACATGTTGGAAATTATCTATCTTTCAGGTAAATCTAACAGAAAATCTTACAGAAAACTGTATGGTGTGTACTAGGCATTAGACCAGGTAAGACCCTTCTGACGTTGTTTGTTGTACAGGAGCAGCTTGAATACAACATTTGAAGCTCATGTCCAGGATCTATCAGTATGTGGTGGCTCTTGATGCACGAACGCAGCCTCAGTCCACTCCTAGTGAAAGTCCACAACACTTTTGTATGGCCTTTTTCTGACAGTCTTCTTCTATTTCAAATTGTTTATTGAAAATTTTTCAAGAAAAACAGTGTACAATATACCTCATTAGGCAAGACACACATCTGAACAATCTCTCTTGGCTAACAGATAGAAGATTTATATAATACGACATCAACATAGATAAAGAAGACATGAGAGAACGTCACATATTGCGGGATCCAAAGTCCCTTACATAGCAGAACAAGGGGGCAGGGTTCCAGATTGAACTCTACACCTTGCCTCTGAGGGCCTTGACTAATAAACTTATGACCCCTACTTGTGCACCAGGCTGTGGGGGCTGACTAAAGGCCCTCCCTCTGTGTAGAGAGGGGAGGAAGGAGAAGTAGAAAGAAAAGTGGAAAGAAAAGGGAAGAAAAGAAGGGTGAAGAAGAAAGAGGAAAAAAAAAAGGGGGGGGGAGAAGTGTGTCCGTCCTGTGTGGACGCTTATCAGCTGAGAGGTGTACAGCATAGTATTATGACCGTTCAATTAGCCCCGGTTATGGAGAGATATGTCCTCCAAGGGCCCCATACTGCGTCCACTTTGGGTTGTCTGTCCAGGAGGGTCCCCGCTAATTGTTCTTGGGTCATGATGCAGGTGATTCTATTTTTCACTTCCTCAAAGGGAACAAGCTGCTTTTTCCAGGCTCTGGCGATGGTCTGCTTTGCTGCCACAAAGATAAATTGGAGGAGAACCTCCTGGTTTTTGTTTAAGGAGCCTGTGCAAAAGTGCAGCAGGGCTGACCATGGATCCTTACGTAGTTGAGTCTGGAAAACAGCTTGTATTAAACGGTAAACCTTGGACCAGAAACGGGACAACATTGAACAGGATCAGAAGGTATGCAACATATCTCCCCTGGACTGACAACCCCTAAAACACATTCCGTCACCCCCAACATGAGCCAATTTAGATGGCACCCAGTACCACCTCATCATAACCTTTAAGGATGCTTCTATTAGACCTAGGTTTATTGAGAGATGAAAGAGACTGTTCCATGCGTGCGACCATTCTTCAATAGGTCTAGAGTTCTTCAAATCAAGCTCCCAGCTTTTAACATATCCGTGTACAAAGGTGGGGGCTGGGATTGTTAGGTTTAGGTATAATTTGCTAATAAGCCCATTCCCTTTAGTATCATGCAAACATATATTCTCGAACATTGATAGGGATACATCAGCATTTGAAGTATTTTTTTTAGCAATGAGTTTATCCATTTCTCAGCTGTAAATACCGAAAGTATTCTGAGCCTGGGATCTGAAATTTGTCTCTTAAGTAATCCCAACTGGCGACCTTTGAGTCTTTTATTAGGTTATAGACCACCAGTAGATTTTTAACGGTCCACCATCGAAATGCTACCGGGTCATCATGTGCCGGGGGGAAAAGGGGATTGTCAGTGATAGGTAATAGTGGAAGGAATGGAGATAACAATTTCCGAGTATATTTAAAAGAATCCCATACTCGTAGGCAGTTTGTAAAAATACAGCTCAGTGTGGAGGGTCGGAATTTAGGTGGGAGCCAAATTGGGGCCTGCACCGATAGGGGGGCAGCCGAGGCTATATCGAAAAATGCCCACTGTGGCATCTCTGGGCCTCTATATAATCCCACCAAGGGAGAAATTTGTGAGGCTTGGTAGTATGCACGCAAATCTGGGAAACCCATGCCCCCTGAATGTTTAGGTAGGTATAGAGAGGTTTTAGCTACTCTCGGTCTGGAGTTGCCCCAAATGAATTTATTGCCTGTGATTGCCCTCACTCCACCCTGTGAGTAATTATATATTATCCAAGGCATATGCACCAAGTGACTATTTTCCACATTTATGTTATCATTTATCATCTAACTCTAAAACAAGGAACTTCACTTAAAATAAATCTATGATCCGACTCTGTGTAGGAATGAAAGGAGTTTGCACAGATCCCCTTTGATCTCAGCAGGACTCCAGAAGTACAAGCTATCTGAACAAGTCTATTGTCTCTAATGTCAACATACAAATACTCATCAAAGGACCTTCTCTCTGCCTGCCCTCCCAAGGAACAATTACAAATTAACACCTCACTAGCTCTCCTCTTAAAATCCTTTGGGATACTCAGGAAATGCAGAAGGGGGCGGAGAGGTAGTGCATCCAAAAATAAATACCAGGGAAGCAACACCAGGCAAAGGATAACAAGTTTGACAGTGAAGTCTAAAAAACATCCCCAGCAAAGCTCAATCACAGCCACACTCTGCAATGCCAGATCGATAAATAATAAGACTGCAACTATACATGACCTAATAGAGCTCTCTGATCTGACCTTTTTGACAGAGACCTGGCTTGGGAAGCATGCAGGCCCAACTCTTGAAGCAACCTTGCCGACCAATTATTCAGTCTTGCACTGTGAGAGACAAGTCCGCAAGGGTGGGGGGGTTGCCATATGCTTCAGATCCTCGTTGAACATAAGGCCCCTGCCCATAGGCCCCACTGAAACCTTTGAATGTCTTGCAGCTCAACTGTCAGCAGAAGTAAACATCAACATATTGCTCATATACCGCCCCCCAAAAAATGGTCCAGCCTTTCTTAAGGAAATATCTGAACTCTTATCCTGCCTAACAGTGGAACACCCCAGATGGATCATCCTGGGAGACTTCAATGCATGGGTGGATGATCACGACTCCCAGCTATGAAGTGAACTACTTCTCATAATGAGTGAACTACTTCTCATAATGAGTGAACTGGGTCTCTCTCAGGCTGTCAACCTCCCCACCCACACGAAAGGGCACACCCTGGATCTTATATTTCATTCCGGACTTTTAATATCACACATGGATATAAACCCAGTGGTATGGTCAGACCACCACACCATCCACTTCTCTCTGACAGCACCAGCGATAAAACACAGAGGGAAAGAACTCATAAAATACCGTTCACTGAAAGATGTCTCACCCCAGCATGTTCAGAATATCCTCAACTTTGACGCATTAACCAATCATTGCGCAGACCCAGACTCCATGGTCCTGATATACAACCATGCAGTGTCATCTGCCTATGACGCCCTCGCTCCAGTTCGCATCAAACGATCTACACCACTTTACCATGCACGGTGGTTTGACAGCTCACTAAAGGACATAAAGAAAGAAGTGCGCAGACTAGAAAGGAAGTGGCGAAAATCTCAGAATTCAAAAGATAAACACATCCTTGTCTCTCACCTGGAAAGCTACCAAAATGCGATCACCAAGAAAAAATCCTCCTACCTATCACAGGAGATCGCAAAGGCCGCCAACAGACCAGCCCAACTATTCCGCACAGTTGATAGACTATGTAATCCATTCTGTCTAAAACCCACTATAACTCCCTCAAAGGAGCTATGTGAGAAATTTGCTTGCTACTTTGCTGACACAGTATCTTCTATTCGGTCTCTCATTCAGTCCACAGCACCCAAGACTCATGCAACTAATGGAAATAGCTGCAAAAACAACCTAACACCCTGGACTGACTTCAAAAGTATTAGTGAGGAAGAGATCTCAGACATCCTCTGTCGTCTCCGCCAGACAACCTGCGACCTGGACCCTGGACCAACTAAACATATGCTGAAATGCCCTGACCTGCTTGGTCCAGCATTTCACAAAATAGTAAATTGCTCTCTGCAAGCAGGGAGGTTTCCTACCTCTCTAAAAGAAGGAATCATCAAGCCCCTTCTTAAAAAACCTTCCATGGATCCAGATGCTATGAGCAGCTACAGACCTGTCTCCAACCTGCCCTTCTTAGGTAAAGTTATTGAAAAGGCTGTCTATCTGCAACTTGAAACCAGGCTGTCAGTAAACAACATCCTGGACCCTCTACAATCTGGCTTTAAGAAACACCACAGCTGTGAAACAACCCTCATCCAAGTCTGCAACGATCTGCTCATAGCAAGGGACAGAGGGGAATGCTCCATCCTAATCCTGTTGGATCTCTCAGCGGCTTTTGATACAGTTGACCATGAAATCCTGCTTAACAGACTGCAGGAGTACTGTGGCACCAGTGGATCAGTCCTCCAGTGGTTTAGATCATTCCTGACTGACAGAACACAGAGAGTATCCCTAGAACCTATAATGTCCAAACCTGCACCTCTACAATTCGGAGTGCCACAAGGATCAATCCTATCCCCTCTGCTGTTTGCAATCTACATGTTGCCACTCGGTACACTTATCCAACGACATGGCCTGACGTACCACTGCTACGCCGATGACACACAGCTATACCTGTCCTTCAAACCTGGTGGAACAGACCCTACCCCAAAAATAAACTCTTGCTTAGCTGAGCTTCAGGCATGGATGAATGATAACTGGTTGAAACTGAATGCTGACAAAACTGAGGTCCTGTTTGTCCAAAGCCAGTGCTTGCCATCAAAACAGCTCTATCCTAAAGCAACACCAATCAGGATTGGGAATTCAGACATAAACAGCTCCAACCTTGTGCGCAGCCTTGGCGTACTAATCGATGGGGAATTGAGTTTCAGAAACCAAATTTCATCTGTAGTTAAATCTTCCTTCTTTCATCTGAAGAACATTGCAAAGAGTGAACATCTGATCCCCCCAGAGGATCTTCCAACCCTAGTCCACGCCTTCATCACATCACGGCTGGACTACTGCAATGCCCTTTATGCTGGCCTCCCCAAAAAGGACCTGCGTCGCCTGCAATTAGTGCAGAATGCTGCTGCCAGATTGCTAACAAACCAGCCTCACCACTGTCACATTACACCGATCCTTCGCTCACTGCACTGGCTACCAGTAGAATGGAGAATACTCTTCAAGATTGGACTGCTGACATTCAAATCCCTGCACAATCTGGGCCCTGGATACATGAAGGACTTGCTGAAGCTGCGCCACACCTCTCACAACCTCAGATCAGCAAGTTCTATAAACTTGGTCACTCCCAGAGTGCACCTCAAAAAATCTGGAGACAGAGCCTTCTGTCATGCTGCCCCTACTCTTTGGAACTCCCTACCACACCCAGTAAAGACAGCACCATCCCTGGAGCTATTCAAATCCAGACTGAAAAGCCACCTGTTTAGCCTGGCATTTCCAGATTTATAAAATTCTTCCTCTGTACCACGATGGTCGGAGCCATGCTTATGCGCTTTGAGTCCCACGGGAGAAAAGCGCTTTACAAATGTTATTTGTTGTTGTTTGTTGTTGTAATTTTAAGCTGGAGCAATCTAAGGAAATGTGGGGGGATCCAGACCGGGAGCAGTTTAAAGTGATATATAATTTTTGGCAATAAGGTAATTTTTACAGAGTGCACACGACCAAGCCAGGATAATTGCATATCGGACCAATTGGAGATATGCTAGGTAAGTTGTTTAGATAATGCATAGTAGTTTGCGTGGAATAGGGAATTGTATTTCGGAGTTAGCTTAATACCCAGATAGGAGATCTGACCACTGACTGCCTGGAAAGGGACTTTATTAACCAACTCCGTCCATTCAGACTGAGCTAAAGTTATATTCATAAGGGAAGATTTACTAGGATTAATGGTGAGACCAGAGACCTGTGCAAATTCATCCATGATGTCAATCAAGGCAGGGATGGAGGATTGTGGATTTGACAAGAACATTAGCATGTCGTCCGCAAAGAGGTTTAGCTTGTGCTGCGTTCCCGCTATTTGAAAGCCTTGGACTCCATCTGCATCCCTAATAATACAAGCCAAGGGCTCCATAGCTATAATGAATAAGATTGGTGAGAGGGGACACCCCTGACGGGTGCCCCTTTCGATTGCAAAACTAGAGGATGAGTAGCCTGCATAGTGGATTTTAGCTGTTGGAGAGGAGTAGAGGGCTTGTAGCCAGGCTATAAAAGGGGACCCAAATCCCCAGCGCTGTAATACGAAATACAGATAGTCCCATGAAAGCGTGTCGAATGCCTTGTAAATGTCCAAGCTTACGCAAACCCCTGGGATTTTCCTGTTGTGTAGACTTTCAAACACTTGAATTGCTCTGTAGACTGCGTCTGGGGCTTGACGCCCCGGAACGAAGCCCACCTGATCCTTGTGGATCAATTGTGGGAGAAATTGGTTAATCAGAGTAGATAATATTTTACTTAAGAGTTTGATATCCACATTGAGCAGTGAGATGGGTCGGAAATTAACTACGTCTATTGGCTCTACACCTGTTTTGGGTAACATGGCAATGTTAGCTTGGAGGGTGTCCAGGCCCGGAGGTTTACCCTTGTTGTATTCATTGTACATTTGAGATAAAAGAGGGGCCACAATAGGACCAAACTTTTTATAAAAAAGGGGAGAGTAACCATCCGGGCCTGGAGATTTAGAGGTTTTTAGTGATTTTATAGCTGCTAAAACTTCTTCGGATGTGATATCGGCATTTAGATATTTAATGTCTGACATTTGGGGGGCTGGAAGATGCACTGAGGCAAAAAAGGTTTCGAGACGAGTTCTGTCAATTGTTTCTTCTGATTTATATAGTTTCTGTAGAAAGCTTTGGAAGTATTGAACTATCTTACATGGGTTTGTGGTAGGGGGCAGGGGTGGGTCTTTTACTCGTAAAGCAGGTGGCTTATATTTACGATTTTTTAATCGGTTAGCTAGCAGGGTGTGGGGTTTATTAGCCCATCTATAATAGTAATTTTTCTGCCATCTAAGTTGCTTTTCAACTTCCTCGCTGAGTAAAGCATCTAGTTGAGACCTCAGCCTATCTCTAGTCAGCCTAGAAGGAATCAGGAATCGTTTATTTCACCAAGCATGACTGGGTCATGCCCGGAATTGGGTTTGGCACAGTACATTTGGCTCAGAAGGGACATCGATCGATAGCATAGAGCAACAAGAACAGAAATATACAATTACACATGTCACTAGCAGACGGTTACACTTGCTTTCAATTGCATTTACATTGTACATTACATTTGCATTTACAGTTTGCATACTAGAGCAGCAGTTGGCTCTGTCCGTGACAGTTCTATATGTCGTGGGGGGTGCCCTGGTGGGAGTATGTGAAGGGAGTTCAGAAGGCTGACGGCTGAGGGAAAGAAGGAGTTTCTATGCCTAGCCGTCTTTGTGGAGATGGCCCGAAGCCTTCGTCCCAGTGGCATCGGACTAAAGTAGCAGTGGCCCGGGTGAGAGGGGTCGTTGGCGATCTTCAGGGCCCTCGATCTCAGTCTTTTGTTGTGTAGGAGGGCAAGTGAGGGGAGAGGTCTCCCAATGTCCCTCTCCGCCGCCCTGATGACCCTCTGAAGTGAGTGCCTGTCGCTGGCGGTTGCGCCAGCGTACCAGACCAGAATGGATGAACAAAGGATCGACTCAATGGTAGCGGAGTAGAAATTGGTCAGAATCTCTTGGGTCATGCCAAACTTCCTCAGCTGGCGGAGGAAGTACAGTCTTTGCTGGGCTTTTCTCTGTATCGCAGTGATGTTGGGCCTCCAGGTGAGGTCACTGGAGATTGTGGTGCCCAGGAGGCGAGCGCAGGGTACTCTTGCCACCTCCATACCATCGATGTGGATTGGGGGTGGGGTGGAGGCGGACCTTCTGAAGTCGACAATTAGATCGATGTTTTTTGCGGTGTTAAGCACCAGCCTGTTCTCCTTGCACCAGAGGGAGATTCTCTCCACCTGCTGACAGTACTCCTGGATATTGTCCTTGGTGACGAGTCCAATGATAGTAGTATCGTCGGCGAACTTGATGACCTTAACTGAGTCTGCCCTGGATCTGCATCTGTTTGTGTAAAGGGAGAACAGCAGTGGAGACAGGACGCATCCTTGAGGTGCACCTGTGTTTGTGGTCATACTTCGTGAATTGATGTCCCCCAGCCTGACGACTTGGGTCCTGTTGGTGAGAAAGTCTGTGATCCAGAGTTGTAGGCTTGGGTGCACTCCCAGTGCAGCTAGTTCTTCCTGCAGAATGCGTGGACAGATGGTGTTGAACGCCGAGCTGAAGTCAAAGAGTAGGATTCTGGCGTACGTGTCTGGTCTATCCAGGTGGTCATAGATAGATTCAAGGCAGATGTTTACCTTGTCATCGGTGGACCTGTTTGCCCTATACGCGAACTGATAGGGATCCAGAAGGG
Source organism: Hyperolius riggenbachi (assembly GCF_040937935.1). NCBI lineage: Eukaryota > Metazoa > Chordata > Amphibia > Anura > Hyperoliidae > Hyperolius > Hyperolius riggenbachi. The sequence continues at coordinate 157,759,584 of NC_090656.1, read as the reverse complement.
GCATGGTGGAGAGTTTGAGGTCGGATAGAACTGCTCGCTCCAGGGTTTTCATTATGACGGACGTGAGGGCCACTGGTCTAAAGTTGTTAAGCTCGGAAACCCCCTGTTTCTTAGGGACAGGGATGATGGTCGACCTCTTGAAGCAGGCGGGGACCTTCCCTTCCCTTATTGACTTGGTGAAAATGGAGGAGAGGATGGGAGCGAGTTGCCTGGCGCAAGTTTTCAGGCAGGCTGGAGTCACGCCGTCAGGGCCAGGGGCTTTCCTGATATTTAGTGTTGACAGGAGTTGCAGGACATCAGCCTCTCCCACCGCTGGAGAGGGGGGTGGGCTCGTGATGTTCTCCTCGGTGCGTGGAGGGGGAGTGGGAGGTTCCAGGTGCTCCCCCAATTCTTCCTGTCTCTCAAACCTGCAGTAGAACTTTCCGAGTTCTTCTGCTAGTTCTGGGCTGGGTGATGCGTGTTGAGGGGGGGGGGGGGTTGTAGTTGGTGGCAGTCCTAAGCCCCCTCCACACAGCCCGTGAGTCGTTTGAGCGCAGGTTTTGTTCCATCCTCTCAGCATAGTCCCCTTTGGCGGTCCTCAGCTCCCGATTAAGGTCGTTCCTCGCCCTCCTGTATTCTTCCAGGTTGCTGGACCTGTGTGCGACTTCCTTCCGCCTCCGGAGTTGCCGTAGCTTGTTGGTGAAGAGGCCGATGGGGAGTCTTTCCAGAGCTGCTCAGCTTCTTCGAACTTTTTAGTCAGGTCTGACATTTTTTGGGATTTCTGCTTTTTAAGGAAAGAGGCATAGCTAATTATTTTCCCTCTGACTGTTACTTTCAAGGCTTCCCAGAGAGACACTGTAGAAGTGACAGAACCTCTATTGGTTTCCAGGTAGTCAGTAAGAAATTAGTGCATTTTCCCAAGACACTCTTGTCTGGTGAGCAAGGAGTCATTGAGTCTCCATTTAAAGTCCCTGCCTCTAGGGATTAGAGAGGACAGATGAATCTGCACAGGGTCATGGTCCGACCAAGTTACTGAGAGGATTTTGGCTATGGTAACATTATCCAGATATGGAGCCTGCATGAAGAAATGGTCTATTCTGCAGAAGCTCCCATGGGGATTTGAATAAAAGGTGTAATCTCGTTTTAGTGGATTAACACATCCAGCAGGCCTCTGTCTCTAAATAAGCGAGAGACTGTTTGTGATTAAGCCAGAGTATATGGGAGGGGAGCCACTGCAGAACCCAGCTTAGATGCCTTGTCCATCTCCACATCCAGGGCCATGTTGGTGTCCCCGCATAATATTATCATACCCTCTCCATGCTGCGATACAACCTGGAGGAGGTGCGACAAAAAACGCTCTTTGAACTGGTTGGGGGTATAGTATGAGACCAGGGTAACTTTAGAGTCATATAGTGTCCCACGCAATAATAGGTATCTGCCTGTGGGATCTGCTAATGTGTGTTCACATTTAAAGGGGAGGCCTCGTCTAAAGGCTATAGAAACCCCGCGGACCTTCTCCCTAGCACAGGCATGGAAGGCCAGCGGAAAATGTCTACTGAGATAAGAAGGGTGACTCGTTCTGGAAAATCTTGTTTCCTGCAGACACACAATGTCTGTGTGAGTGGATTTATAATAATGAAAAGCTTTCCCCCTTTTATGGGGCGAATTAAAACCTTGGACATTATGTGAAATTATTTTCAGCACAGGATCAGCCATGTCTGATTTTCAGGGAGAAGGCCCGCGGGAGCTGTATCTTTGTGGCCATATGTAACCATTTAACCTTAAGCAGTGAGAACAGTTGAGCACACAGGAGGGGCTTAGGACGGAGAAGAGAGAAAGAAAAGAACAAAGGAAAGAGATGAAAAGTGAGGAAAGAAACAGGTATATATCTAGGATCAGTCCACCATGCCTCCTGAACACAGGGGGACTTGATGGAGGAGTAACCTAACTCAGCCCGGGACTGGGCAAGCTTGACCAGGCCCGGTGCTGGCTCACAGGCGAATAAAATCTTCGCTTGTCGGGGGGGGGGGGGGGGGGAAGTGAACCCACCCCGGCTGCATGGCCGCACATACTACTAAAGCATCAATAATATAAACCCACAAACATATATCCATAAACCATCTTAACATAACATCCTACAGAAGAAATTAAGGTGCAATCTGCCCACCTATTCATACGGTCTAGTAATGATACTAGGGCGAGAGTATACAGCTTGTTCATAGGGTGCTCTTGGCGGTAACAAGCAAACTAAACATAAAAGCATGATGAACATATCAGAACCTTATGCGAATAATAGGAGAATCACAAGCAAAAATATTAATAATAGGTTGAGTTCCTAAGGCCTCTTTTCAGGTATAGGGCCTCAGTGTCCAGTATGGTTATAATAGGCTGCAAATGGAACAGGGACCAAAAAGGGAAAAACTTAACAGTAAATAATGAAGACAAAAATGAAAAAAAAAAAAATATAAGTAAAAAGGGAAAAATGGAGAGACTTATAGGGAAGGAGCTGGTACTGGTCCAGGACCAGAGTCCAAGGGATGTTCACACTAGCTAGTATAAGCGAACTTGGCCTTCCCTGGTTAGCAAAAGAAGTAATCGAGAGAAAGCCAAATGTCTCATCCAGGATCCGAGTGAGCAGTTGACACTGGGGCTTTCTTGTCCCGATGCTTAGACTGGCGTCGAGGCTTGACTCTTTCCCACAGAGGCTGTGATCGGGGAGAGCCAGAGCTGTGTGGCGGGGAAGTTGCAGGCAGGGAAAGTTTTAGCTTTTCCAATTTTCTTTGGGCCACGTCCGGATTAGAAACCACATGAACTCTGTTATTGTATGAAAACATTATTTTAAAGGGGAAGCCCCAGCTATATTTAATATCATGGGCCTGGAGGATTCGGATATAGGGTTTCATCTCCCTCCGTCTCTGGATTGTTGCAGGTGCGAGGTCCGCAAAAATTTGGTAGCGGTGACCTTGGAACTCCAGGTCCTCTTTATCGCGTGCCGCCTTTAAAATGGTTTCCTTGGACCTGTAGTATGTGAACTTGATGACAATGTCCCAGGGGAGACCGTTAGGTTTGGCGGGGCCTAAGGCCCTGTGGATTCTGTCAAACTCCAATCTGTCAATGGGCAAACTGGGAACCAGCTCCTGGAAGAGAGCAGTAACCGTAGAAGTTAGATCAATTATGCTTTCTGGTAGGCCCCTAACTCGTAGGTTGCCTCTACGGGCCCTATTTTCAAAATCTTCCATGCGTAGTTGCACAGCCTGGAGGTCTGACTGGGTTGTCTCCTGGTCCTTCTCGTGCTCGTCTAGCACGGCATCGACATTGTCCATGCGGCGCTCTAGCTCGTTTGTCTTAGAGCCTAGGTCCCTTATCTCTTTAGAGAGACGAGTGGCCAGTCTGCTTGAGGCCTCCTCCAGCTCTCTCTGTAGGATCGCCTGAAACATATCTAGGAGTGCCTGATCTCTAGCTGTTAGTTGCTTGGGTGCTCTAGATCCTACCTCGTTCTGGCGACCCGATGTCTGCGGCACGCTGAGGCTGGTAGCCCTGCTTTCTCCATCGGAGTCACTTTCTGGATGTTCCAGCTCTCTCTGCTGGCTCTGCTGGCTGGGACCGGGCGCCATCTTGGATCTCCGTGCGCGTGTCTCCAGCCGCGAGGATTCGGCAAAGTCTTCCTCTCGCCGGGCTTTTTTGCCACCCATCCGGGACTGGGATGCTGTAGGGTCTTGTGGGCAGCTGGTGAGCGCTGTTTGCGGGCGTAAAAGTGGTTAAACTTGCGCCGATGCAGCCGGGGTGTGCGGAGCTCATCTAAATAGCGTCCATCTCGAGCCGCCGCTAGCCACGCCCCCTGACAGTCCTCTTCAAGCTGCAGTCATCCCTGCCACAGTCATACCTTTTTTCCTTCTACACTTTTCTGTAACTTTCTGGAAGAATCAATGATGTAATCAGTTGTAAATGCCTATTGTGAGCTAATAAACTATAAAACGAGAAGGTATAGCGGTAGGTCCGTGTAGGCGTGGCAATGTGAAGAGAAAAGGGGAAAGGAGGGGAAAGAGAGAAGATATATATTTGGTAAGTAATGGGCTTTATCTAATCTAAGTCTTCAAGTTGTACTTATATGGAGACCTGAAATCTGTGGGGTTCTACTGTGGGCGGCATCCTCCCGTAAAGCTTTGTTATGAAAAATACCGAGGTGTAGGTCTCATGTTATAAGAGAGTTTTCCTGGGAGTGCTTTATGCCAATGAGGGTGAGGAGAGCGTGTGGTAATTTTCGTGTAGGGGGACCAACATTTCTCAAAAATGGCTTGTTTGTCTTCCAGTATTGCCTTCATTTTGCCATAGAATATGTAATATCCTAGTTTCTGCCTAACTGCCTTAAAGCTGAGAGAGGGAGTACCCTCTGCACATGCTATTGCATGTTTCATGGCCATAAAATTATGTGAGGTCAATTGATATTGCATATTTGTTAGTTGTGGAGGTTTCAGGCTTAAAAGGGCAAACTCAGGAGCTTTAGGGATCGCAAACCAAGGTACTGTATAAATCATCTGGTGGACTTTATGCCATAGTTTACATGCTTTTTCCACAATATTCAATTTTTTTTTTAACTTCACCTGTAGTACCCACATAGCACCAAGCACTGTTTAGCATTGCCTTCAGCTTTACATGCACTGTAACTTGGCACCCAATATTGCTTAGCATCCACTGTCCCTTTACATGCAATACTGCCCAGCACTCACTGCAACTTGGCATCCACTGCCACTTAACACCCAGTACTGCTTAGCACCCATGGTAATACAGTGTATGGCAACAATATTTTATTAGGAAATGTGTATATTTTCAGTTTTGCATTCATCACTAATTACAAACCCGTATTTGCATAAAATAATAGTAATATACCCTCATCACAGACATATTAAAGAGTTGAGTCCCTAAGGTAACTATTTATGTATTTTTTTTTAAATGTCATTTTTGTAAAATATGCAAGTGTTTTATTTTGGTAACTGGGAGAGTGGGGAATGTAAGGGGTTAATTAAGGTTTTTTTTTTTATTTATTTAATGTATGTAGGTGTAGTAAACCATTTGGCCACAACATGCCTCCCTCCCCACTTTGTTCCTGTGTATATGCATCTTATTGATGCTGGTGATCATTGATCAAAGGCACTTTGATCATTGAATGGGACTGATGAGTATACAGGCGATGATAACGCGCACATGGGCGTGCACAGCGGGTGATCACAGCGAGGTACCTATATCTACGTCCCTGGGACTTCAGATGAAGTACCGTGGGGCGTAGATATACTGCTCATGGGACAGCAAGTAGTTAAAGAATACATGATCTGACAAAAAAATTCTGGTTTACTTACCTGGGGCTTCCTCCACCCCATCTATGACCTTTGCCGCAGTTCCACCATCTGTCATTCTTCGGGGGTCCTCTCCCTAGCCTACGCAGAATGCTTCCTGCCACGTGAGTGTGCCTGCAAGTGGAGCTCGTGCATGTGCAGAAGTGGCTGATCTGGTCAAGTCGATGGCTCCTACGAAGGGGACCCCAGAAGAGTTGCAGACTGTGGAACTGCAACGAGGGACGCAGAGGCTTCTAGGGGCTGGAGGAAGCCCCAGATAAGTAAAACAGCATTTTTTGTCAGCTCCTGTATTCTTTAACTACTTGTTGCCACCTTAAACTTGGCAGAAGGCAAACAGAAGAGTGCGACATCACCTGGATTGTCACGTCCGGTTACTTCTAGTGTTACCACACCACCAGCACAAGGCTCTTTAAAGTAGGCTTATTTCAGTTTGTCCGCCTCTGACAATACCAAAGCCATCTGCATCCTGTGGCACAAAGCGACTTAGTCATGGATAGACCAACAACCCCGTAGAAACAACTTCAATGAAAATGCATATGAACTCCCATCACAGAGCGCTATGGTAGGAAGCAGGGTTGCTCGGATACCCCCAATCACGATTCAAGTGAATTTGAATCCGGATATGCTCAGATCCGGATCACGAATAGAAACAGATATCCGACTTGAGTGTGGTTTTGAGTCGAATAACTGCATGTAATCACGAATCACGAGATGTGATTTAAAACCTGCTGACTTAAACGGTTAATAGCAAAGCCCCCTTAAATGCCAGAATCACCAAATTTGCAGGTTATATTAAGAAGAAAAGTGGGAGCAAGGGGAGTTGTTTTTTTTTCAAAAAGACAGGCAGAAGGGGGAACACGAGGAGGCTGGCTTTCACTTAGACTGCGTCTGTTTCAGTGCTTCCTACCAGGGTTGCTCATCACGACCTCGTGATCACGGCATACCCGTGATTCACGAGCATTTTTTGACTATCCGACATCGTGATCGGAATTCGTGATTGCATCACAATCACGAATTCAGATCCGAATGCACTCGTGATTGTGGTCCAAATCCGCCCACTAACCGTTATTAACCGCCAAACCCCCTGACTTTAGCGGTTAATAGCAAAGTCCACTTAAATGCCAGAATCACCAAATTTGCAGGTTATTTTAAGAAGAAAAGTGGGAGCAAGGGGAAATTTTTTTTCAAAAAGACCTTATACTTTTTGAGAAAGATGTTTTTAAAATTTCAAAGGAAAAAAGTATACATTTAAAGGGAACCTAAACTGAGAAGGATATGGAGTTTTCCTTCTAAAATAATACCAGTTGCCTGACTCTCTTGCTGACCCTGTCTCTCTAATACTTTTAGCCACAGCCTCTGAACAAGCATGCAGATCAGGTGCTCTGACTGAAGTCAGACTGTTTAGCTGCATGCTTGTTTAAGGTCTGTGATTCAGCCTCTACTGCAGCTAAAGAGATCAGCCGGGCTGCCAGGCAACTGGTATTGTTTAAAAGGAAACATCCATATCACTCTCAGTTTAGGTTCCCTTTAAATCGGGTAAAATGACAGTTCCTAGGGAAACAATTCCCACCGACTTTAGCAGTTAATAGCAAAGGCCCCTTAAAGGGTACCTAAACTGAGAGGGATATGAATGTTTCCTTTTAAATAATACCAGTTGCCTGACTTTCCTGCTGATAAATTTGCTGCAGTAGTATCTGGGTCTCACACCTAAAACAGGCATGCAGCTAATCCAGTCTGATTTCAGTCTGAGCACCTGATCTGCATGCTTGTTGAGGAGCAGTGGCCAAAAGTATTAGAAACACAGGATTAGCAGGAGAGTCAGGCAACTGGTATTATTTTAATAGGAAAAATCCATATCCTTCTCAGTTTAGGTTCCCTTTAAATACTAGCAGCAACAAACTTGCAGGATATGTTAAAAAGATAGTGGGAAACAATATTTAAAAAAAATTAAAATTAATTTTTATTTATGTTCCAAGTGTAGGAATATTTTAAAAAAATGGCGTAGGGTCCCCCTCCCGAGCCTCTGTAACCCCTTGTCTCCCATGCAGGCTGGGATAGCCAGAATGTGGAGCCCCAGCCAACTGGGGCTTCGCACCCTGAGCTTATACTAGCCCGCATGGTCCATGTTATGGGGGGGCTCTGGGGGAGAGGGGCGGCTGAGCCTTCCCCTCTCCCCCGGAGCCCTTGTCCAATCCATGGAGGAGGTGGTGGTGACGACTCCCTGGGGGGGGGGGGTCATGGTGGCATCTGGGAGTCTCCTTTAAGAAGGGGACCCCAGATGCCAGCCCCCCCTCCCAGGATAAATGAGTATCGCTGAGAGTGCAGCCGCTTATGATAGTGCATTGTCGCCAGCTCCCGCTGTCCTCCCTGCCCCCCACCTGTCACCCTCACTCATGCTGGCACCCAGTGCAGCTACGGGTGCAAAGGGTGCCAGCATGGTTGAGGGTAACAGCAGGTGTGAGACAGGGGAGGGCAGTGGGAGCCGGCAGCAATGCGTCCACATAGGATGCTCTCTCAGCTATACGGAGTATAGCTGAGAAAAGCATCTTTACATTTTGGCTCCAAGGCTTCCCATTTGTTCCTTAACAGACCAATGGGGATCAGGAGGGTCTCCATTGGTCTGTTAAAGAACCAATTGGAAGCCATGGAGCCAAAATTTAAAGATGCTATTTTTAGCCTGCATGGGAGACGAGGTTACAGAGGCTCGGGATGGGGACCCCACGGTAAATTTCCCACACTCTGAACATAATAAAAAAATAAATATATATTGTTTCCCACTATGTTTTTAACATATTCTGCAAATTTGGTGTTGCTAAGATGTAAGGGGTCTTGGCTATTAACTGCTAAGGTCGGCGGGTGATAATCAACCAGAGTTATGGCGGTGCAAAAATGCTGAATTTTGCCATTGGCTTTCATTGGGCTTCCTATTTCACTGTCAAAAATCTCAAATTGGCTCAGCAGTCACAAATTTTCTGGCATTGTAGGTACTCTTAGTGGGCTCAGGACTGGTGAGTTTGGGACCCCTAGGCCAAAGAGGTCTTCGCCTAGGGTCACAAAAGCTTGGTTTTTGGCAATGGTACCGGTGACAAACGTAAATTGTTGCCATTGCTGTTAGCAAAGTCTGAGGCTTACAATATTTGGCATGACGGTAGAAGGTATATTGATGTACTTGCACTCCAAATGTGGGTTCTCTACAGCTCTGCAAACCAGAGTTATGGGGGTGCAAAAATGCTGAATTTTGCCATTGGCTTTCATTAGGCTTTCTATTTCACTTTTGAAAAGCTCAAATGTTTTCAAAGGATGATGGCTCAGCAGTGGCAAATTTTCTGGCATTGTAGGTGCTCTTAGCGGACTGAGGACTGGTGAGTTTGGGGCCCCTAGGCCAAAGAGGTCATAGCCTAGGGTCACAAAAGCTTGTTTTTTTGGCAATGGTACCAGTGACGAACGTAAATTGTTAGCAAAGTCTGAGGCTCACAGCATTTGGCATGAAGGTAGAAGGCATCTTGACCTACGTGTACTCCAAATTTTGGGTTCCTAACACCCTGCAAACCAGAGTTATGGGGGTGCAAAAGTGCGAACCCCAAATTTGGAGTACACATAGGTCAAGAAGCCTGCTACCTTCATGCCAAATGTTGTGAGCCTCAGACTTTGCTAATGATTTACGTTCGTCACTGGTACCATTGCCAAATGAACAAGCTTTTGTGACCCTACGCTATGACCTCTTTGGCCTAGATGCCCCAAACTCACCAGTCCTGAGCCCACTAAGAGCACCTACAATGCCAGAAAATTTGCCACTGCTGAGCCATCGTCCTTTGAAGAAATTTGAGATTTATGAAAGTGAAATAGATTTATGACAGCCAATGGCAAAATTCAGCATTTTTGCACCCCCCATAACTGTGGTTGATTATCACCCACCGATTTTAGCAGTTAATAGCCAAGACCCCTTACATCCTAGCAACAACAAATTTGCAGGATATGTTAAAAATGATAGTAAGAAACAATATTTAATTTTTTTTAATGTTCAGAGTGTGGCAGATTAAAAAAAGAAAAATGGCGTGGGGTTCCCCCCTCCCGAGTCTCTGTAACCCATTGTCTCCCATGCAGGCTGTGATAGTCAGAATGCGGAACCCCGGCCGACTGGGGCTTCGCACCCTGAGTTATACCAGCCCGCATGGTCCATGGTATTGGGGGGGCTCCAGGGCGGCCAAACCTTCCCCTTTCCCCCCAAGCCCTTGTCCAATCCATGGACAAGGGGCTCTTCCCCACCTCCGGTGTCCCAGGAGGAGGTGGGGGATGATGACTCCCTGGGGGGGTTCATGGTGGCATCTGTAAGTCCCCTTTAAGAAGGAGAAATGAGTATAGGGGTATTTTATTATTCTAAATTAACCAGAAATACTTACCTGTACCTTTAGTAAAAAGTTCCCATGCCAATATCCTCAGAAATGTCCCACGCCAATATCCTCTAATCTTGCGATCTTCATTAACTTGATTGAAGATCTCCGACGCCACACACACCGCCCCCGATGCAGCTATACTAATTAGTATAGCTGAGAAAGCGTCCTTTAGGACGCATAATGTTTCCGTTGTTAAGCAAGCACTCAGGATTGGAGAACTTGATGTGCCAAGACTCTCAGTACTCCACACTGCAGTACTCTTCTAGACAATCCACAGTAGAGTCGGCACCATCAATTTGTATTAAAGCTCTTTTATTCCATCAAAAAGTTTTTAAAAAAGGTTTTAAAAAGTTATCTGTAGCAGCGACAGCCCTGCTATTTCGGTCATGCGACCTTTCTCAAGCTGTTCAGCATTACTTATCACTGTTGTCTAAAATCAACACTCTTATATACTCCTCCTATCCACATCTAACCAATCAGATTTAAACACCAGCAGCCAATCAGGAAGAGAGGTGGCCATCCAGCGGACCTGATGGAGAACAGCCTCACCTAATATGAAAATTATAGACCTCCCTTTTTTGGTGTATCATGGCCTATCCTTTCTATGCCTTCCCCTCCCTCCCTCTCATCAGGAGCATATGGGGGAGTAATATGCAAACACCTGTGCTCTGTAACTGCCTACTTACCAACCTCCGTCAAGCAGATGGGCTGTGTGTGGTCTCCGGCCCCGCCGCAACTCCACGTCGATGATGTCAAGACGTTCGCATTACCTCCCCTTCCATGCGTCCATTCGGACGCAACCGCTTACCCGTCATGCGTACAAATTAAGTCGCATGCCCGACAACGTCACTGAGAAGGCTCATATTACATGCGCTACATCTCCATAGCGATGCTGTACGTGTAACCATGGCTCCCGAGCCAATAGGTATATGCGTCCATACCGATGCAACGTGGCTCAATCAATCAACCTCTGTGGTTTAATCTGATTGGTTAGATGTGGATAGAAGGAGTATATAAGAGTGTTGATTTTAGACAACAGTGATATGTAATGCTGAACAGCTTGAAAAAGATCGCATGACCGAATCAGCAGGGCTGTCGTGCTACAGATTACTTTTTAAAACCACTTTTTGATGGAATAAAAGAGCTTTAATACAAATTGATGGTGCCGACTCTACTGTGGATTGTCCTTTAGGACGCATAGCTGCTGCCTCCCGCTGTCCTCCTCACCTGTCACCCTCACCTAGTCTGGCACCTGGTGCACCAGGTGCCAGGCTAGGTGAGGGTAACAGGTGAAGGCAGGCGGGGAGGACAGCGGGAGGCAGCGGCTATACGTCCGCATAGGACGCATTCTCAGCTATACTAAAGTGTATAGCTGAGAAAAGGATCTTAAAATTTTGGCTCCAAGGCTCCCCATTGGTTCTTTAACACACCAATGGAGATCCTCCTGATCCCCATTGGTCTGTTAAGGAAGCAATGGGGAGCCTTGGAGCCAAAATTTAAAGATGCTTTTCTCAGCTATACTCAGTAAAGCTGAGAGAGCGTCCTACGCGGACGCATTGCCGCCGGCTCCTGCTGCCCTCCCTGCCTCACACCTGCTTTCACCCTCACCCATGCTGGCACCCTGTGCTCCCATTGTTTCACTGGGTGCCAGCATGGGTGAGGGTGACAGGTGGGGGGCAGGGAGGAGAGTGGGAGCCGACGGCAATGCATCCGCATAGGCGGATGCACTCTCAGCTATACTTAGTATAGCTGAGAGCTGCGGCGGGGAGCGACGTGTGTGGCGGCGCCGGCGGAGATCTTTAATCAAGTTGTTAAGATCACAAGATTAGAGGATATTGGCGTGGGACCTTTTCCGAGGATATTGGCGTGGGACCTTTTCCGAGGATATTGGCGTGGGACCTTTTCCGAGGATATTGGCGTGGGACCTTTTCCGAGGATATTGGCGTGGGACCTTTTCCAGGATATTGGCGTGGGACCTTTTCGAGGATATTGGCGTGGGACCTTTTCCGAGGATATTGGCGTGGGAACTTTTTTTAAAGGTACAGGTAAGTATTTCTGGTCAATTAAGATTAATAAAATACTTTTCTCATGGTTGTGATTTTATTTCACTTAACCCTTTATGGAAATGGGTAAGGGGTACTTTGTACCCCTAAACTAATTTATCCTGGGAGGGGGTACCCTTCTTAAAGGGCACTGGAGGTGGGGGAGAGCCCCTTGTCCACGGATTGGACAAGGGTTTCGGAGGAGAGGGGAAAGCTTGGCCACCCCTCTCCCCCGGAGCCCCCCATACCATGGACCATGCGGGCTGGTATAGCTCAGGGTGCGAAGCTCCAGTCGGCTGGGGCTCCGCATTCTGGCTATTCCAGCCTGCATGGGAGACAAGTGGTTACAGCGGCTCGGGAGGGGGTACCCCACGCCATTTAAAAAAAAAAAATTCCCACACTTTGAACATAAAAAAAAAATTAATTAAAAAAAAAATTATTTGTTTTTTTAAATATTGTTTCTCACTATCTTTTTAACATATACTACAAATTTGGTGTTGCTATGATTTAAAGAGACACTGAAGTGAAAAAAAAATATGATATAATGAATTGGTTGTGTACTATGAATAATTACTAGAAGATTAGCAGCAAAGAAAAGATTCTCATACTTTTATTTTCAGGTATATAGTGTTTTTTCTAACATTGCATTATTCTATAATATGTGCAGATTACACAACACTCAGCATTCAAAATGATTCTTTCAGAGCAGTCTGTGAAGTAATGACATCTCCTCTGGCAGAGGAAAAGTAAATAGTCCAGGAACAGTTGAGATAATAAAAGTCAGATAACAGCCCTCTCCAGGACTAACTTAAGGTCCGTACACACGCCGGACTTTAGGCAACGACGGGTCCGTCGTTGCCTCCCGCTGGGTGGGCGTGCCAGCGACAGTCCGGCGTGTGTACGCTCTGTCGTCAGACTGATACGGCTGTTTCTGAGCGATCCGCCGGGCGTTGCCTAAAGTCCGGCGTGTGTACGGACCTTTAGTCGGAGAGCTTAATGGCTTGTTTGCGTAGAGATAACAACTAGAGTTTCTCAACTCTTCCTGTACTGGAAACAATTAGACTGATGTATCTGATCTTAATGTTTTATTTCTTAGCTGTACTACACATACAAATCATAATATCATAATTTTTATTTTTGCTTCAGTGTCTCTTTAAGGGGCCTTTGCTATTAACTGCTAAAGTCAACGGGAATTGTTTCCCTAAGAACTGTCATTTTACCGGATTTAAATGTATACTTTTCGGGCAGCACGGTGGCGTAGTGGGCAGCACGGTGGCGTAGTGATTAGCTCTCTCGCCTTGCAGCGCTGGGTCCCTGGTTCGAATCCCAGCCAGGGCACTATCTGCAAAATAGTTTGTATGTTCTCTCCGTGTCTGCGTGGGTTTCCTCCGGGCACTCCGGTTTCCTCCCACATTCCAAAAACATACAGATAAGTTAATTGGCTCCCCCTAAAATTGGCCCTAGACTACAGTACTTACACTACATAATGGCAATGGTAGGGATTAGATTGTGAGCTCCTTTGAGGGACAGTTAGTGACAAGATATATATATATATATATATACACTGTACAGCGCTGCGTAATATGTCGGCGCTATATAAATATAAATACTACGTAATAATAATAATACTTTTTTCCTTTGAAATTTTAAAATCGATTTTCTCAAAAAGTATAAGGTCTTTTTGAAAAAAAATTTCCCCTTGCTCCCACTTTTCTGGCATTTAAGGGGGCTTTGCTATTAACCGCTAGAGTCGGCGGGGTTTGGCGGTTAAGAAGGGTTAGTGGCCAGATTTGGACCACGATCACGAGTGCATTCGGATCTGAATTTGTGATTGTGATGCAATCACGAATTCCGATCACGATGTCGGATAGTCAAAAAATGCTCGTGAATCACGGGTATGCCGTGATCACGAGGTCGTGATGAGCAACCCTGGTAGGAAGCACTGAAACATAGATGCAGTCTAAGTGAAAGCCAGCCTCCTCGTGTTCCCCCTTCTGCCTGTCCCCTCATTCTCTCCTTAGTTCCCAGATGTCTTTCACTCCGCCTCTCAGTGTGACTGCTACACGGTCACCCAGCAAGAGTCCACCTTCCATCCCACAGATGTAAAAGTGTTAAAAAAAAAATATGTCACCAACTAACCCCCTTGCCCAATGTCTTACTGTTGGCTTGCCAGAACTGCTAGCCTGTCAGCTATTACTAGAGATGGCCCGAACGGTTCGCTGGCGAACTTTTGGAAGTTCGGTTCACACCATAGTGCACCATTAAGGTCAACTTTAACCCTCTACATCACAGTCAGCAGGCACATTGTAGCCAATTAGGCTACACTCTGTCCTGGAGCCACTCCCCCCCTTATCAAAGGCAGGCAGCGCTGGCTATTACACTCACTTGTGTACCTGCAGTAATTAGTAAAGGGACAGCTGCTGGCAGACTCTCATAGGGAAAGAATAGTTAGGCTCAGGGCCGGCCCGCCCATGAGGCGGGGTGAATTCTTTAAAGATTGCCTCAGGCAGCAAAAAGTCTAGGGCCGGGCCTGGTTAGGCTCTTGTAAGCTTGTTAGCTTGCTCCTGGCTGATATTGCTAAAATAGCACCCCTCAACAGCTCTTTTGAGAGCTAATGTTCTCCTGATGTGGTTTTTTTTTTTTGTGTTGGCCACTGACACTGCATTATACAGCCCTATCTGGTGCAGCTGGACCTTGGTAATTGCTATTACTGTGCCAGCCAGGCCCTGCCTAACTATCTATACTGGAACACCTACCTATGCCTACCTAACTACTGGGGCACCTACTTACCAGTACGGGGACACCTACCTATGCCTACCTACCTATACTAGGGCACCTACCTATGCCTACCTACCTATACTGGGACTTCTACCCATGCCTAGCTAACTACTGGGACACCTACCTATGCCTACCTACCTATACTGGGACTCCTACCTATGCCTAGCTAACTACTGGGGCACCTACCTATGCCTACCTACCTATACTGGGACTCCTACCTATGCCTACCTACCTATACTGGGACTCCTACCTATGCCTAGCTAACTACTGGGGCACCTACCTATGCCCACCTACCTATACTGGGACTCCTACCTATTCCTAGCTAACTACTGGGACACCTACCTATGCCTACCTACTTATACTGGGACACCTCCCTATGCCTACATACCTAATACTGGGGCACCTACCTATGCCTATCTACCTATACTAGGACACCTACCTATGCCTACCTACATACAAGAAGATAAGGTCCTTGCTTCATTGTGGACAGACCAAATTTGATCAGCTGGACAGTCACTGTTGTTCTATCATTGAGCTACCACAGCCCGGCGACCATATGGGCTTGAAAACTGCCACGGTCTGTACTCTTGCCATGGTGCGCACCAGTCCAGCATGGCCGTCACTTCTACCCATGCCTAGCTAACTACTGGGACACCTACCTATGCCTACCTACCTATACTGGGACTCCTACCTATGCCTAGCTAACTACTGGGGCACCTACCTATGCCTACCTACCTATACTGGGACTCCTACCTATGCCTACCTACCTATACTGGGACCCCTACCTATGCCTAGCTAACTACTGGGGCACCTACCTATGCCCACCTACCTATACTGGGACTCCTACCTATTCCTAGCTAACTACTGGGACACCTACCTATGCCTACCTACTTATACTGGGACACCTCCCTATGCCTACATACCTAATACTGGGGCACCTACCTATGCCTATCTACCTATACTAGGACACCTACCTATGCCTACCTACATACAAGAAGATAAGGTCCTTGCTTCATTGTGGACAGACCAAATTTGATCAGCTGGACAGTCACTGTTGTTCTATCATTGAGCTACCACAGCCCGGCGACCATATGGGCTTGAAAACTGCCACGGTCTGTACTCTTGCCATGGTGCGCACCAGTCCAGCATGGCCGTCACTACGCAAACAGCTGTTTGCGGTGCGTTACACGGTGCATTTGGTGTGTCAGTGTGAAGCAGTACTCTAATTACACACTACGCAAACACTCCCTGATTGATGTATACACATGCAAGATGTTTTAAAGCACTTTAGGCCCAATTTAGCATTCAATGTGATGGGTACCACAGACAGGAGCAGCAGCAGCAGGAGGAGTTGGTCGATGCAGCTATAGGACTGGCGTAATAGCTGGTGGCAGCAGAATAGTTTTGTGTGGACCCTGTTGTTGTGGATACCACAGACAGGAGCAGCAGCAGGATGAGTAGGTCGATGCACCCTGGCGGTGGTAGCAGCACAGGCTGCAGGAGACAGGAGCAGGAGAAGAAGTGTAACGTCTGGCAGGCAGCATAGATAGTTCACCATGGCACTTAGTGTGTTGGTACCACGGCTCAGTAAAATATTAGGAGAGGTTCCAGGAAGCAGTCGTACCGCCGCAGTTGGGGCCTCCCCACAACTCGGACAGCACAGACACCTCCAAAAAAAATTACACAGCAATTGTGTTCAGATAATCACTATGGCACCTAGTGTGCCACAGGCAAAACACAACAAAAGGAGAGTTTCCAGGAAGCGGTCGTACTGGTGCAGTTGGGGCCTCCCCACAACTCGGACAGCACAGACACCTCCAAAAAAATTACACAGCAATTTTGTTTACATAGTTCACCATGGCACTTGGTGGTACCACGGCTCAGTAAAAAATGAGAGGTTCCAGGAAGCGGTCGTACTGCCGCAGTTGGGGCCTCCCCACAACTCGGACAGCACAGACACCTCCAAAAAAATTACACAGCAATTGTTTACATGGTTCAAGGATACCCGAAGTGACATGATGAGATAGACATGTGTATGTACAGTGCCTAGCACACAAATAACTATGCTGTGTTCCTTTTTTTCTTTCTCTGTCTGAAAGAGTTAAATATCAGATATGTAAGTGGCTGACTTAGTCCTGACTCAGACAGGAAGTGACTACAGTTTGACCCTCACTGATAAGAAATTCCCCTTTTTACCTCCTTCTTACTCTCGGAAGCCATTTTCTGCTAGGAAAGTGTTTTATAGTTGGTATTTCTTAGTTATCAGTGAGAGTCTGGAAATGCCAGGCTAAACAGGTGGCTTTTCAGTCTGGATTTGAATAGCTCCAGGGATGGTGCTGTCTTTACTGGTTGTGGCAGGGAGTTCCAAAGAGTAGGGACAGCATGACAGAAGGCTCTATCTCCAGATTTTTTGAGGTGCACTCTGGGAGTGACCAAGTTTATAGAACTTGCTGATCTGAGGTTGTGAGAGGTGTGGTGCAGCTTCAGCAGGTCCTTCATGTATCCAGGGCCCAGATTGTGCAGGGATTTGAATGTCAGCAGTCCAATCTTGAAGAGTATTCTCCATTCTACTGGTAGCCAGTGCAGTGAGCGAAGGATCGGTGTAATGTGACAGTGGCGAGGCTGGTTTGTTAGCAATCTGGCAGCAGCATTCTGCACTAATTGCAGGCGACGCAGGTCCTTTTTGGGGAGGCCAGCATAAAGGGCATTGCAGTAGTCCAGCCGTGATGTGATGAAGGCGTGGACTAGGGTTGGGAGATCTTCTGGGGGAATCAGATGTTTAATCTTTGCAATGTTCTTCAGATGAAAGACGGAAGATTTAACTATAGATGAAATTTGGTTTCTGAACCTCAATTCCCCATCGATTATTACTCCAAGACTGCGCACAAGGTTGGAGCTGTTAATGTCTGAATTCCCAATCCTGATTGGTGTTGCTTTAGGATAGAGCTGTTTTGATGGTGAGCGCTGGCTTTGGACAAACAGGACCTCAGTTTTGTCAGCATTCAGTTTCAACCAGTTATCATTCATCCATGCCTGTAGCTCAGCTAAGCAAGAGTTTATTTTTGGGGTAGGGTCTGTTCCACCAGGTTTGAAGGACAGGTATAGCTGTGTGTCATCGGCGTAGCAGTGGTACGTCAGGCCATGACGTAGGATAAGTGTACCGAGTGGCAACATGTAGATTGCAAACAGCAGAGGGGATAGGATTGATCCTTGTGGCACTCCGAATTGTAGAGGTGCAGGTTTGGACATTATAAGTTCTAGGGATACTCTCTGTGTTCTGTCAGTCAGGAATGATCTGAACCACTGGAGGACTGATCCACTGATGCCACAGTACTCCTGCAGTCTGTTAAGCAGGATTTCATGGTCAACTGTATCAAAAGCTGCTGAGAGATCCAACAGGATTAGGATGGAGCATTCCCCTCTGTCCCTTGCCATGAGCAGGTCGTTGCAGACTTGGATGAGGGCTGTTTCACAGCTGTGGTGTTTCTTAAAGCCAGATTGTAGAGGGTCCAGGATGTTGTTTACTGACAGCCTGGTTTCAAGTTGCAGATAGACAGCCTTTTCAATAACTTTACCTAAGAAGGGGAGGTTGGAGACAGGTCTGTAGCTGCTCATAGCATCTGGATCCATGGAAGGTTTTTTAAGAAGGGGCTTGATGATTCCTTCTTTTAGAGAGGTAGGAAACCTCCCTGCTTGCAGAGAGCAATTTACTATTTTGTGAAATGCTGGACCAAGCAGGTCAGGGCATTTCAGCATATGTTTAGTTGGTCCAGGGTCCAGGTCGCAGGTTGTCTGGCGGAGGCGACGGAGGATGTCTGAGATCTCTTCCTCACTAATACTTTTGAAGCCAGTCCAGGGTGTTAGGTTGTTTTTGCCACTATTTCCAGGAAGAGGGCTGCCATGTCTGCTGGCACATGATCTTCATCATCACCCCCAGTGCTGTCCTCCTCCTCTGATTCATCAGCCTCCCCCTGCTCTCTCCACCCCCGCACCACTGCAGCAGCACTTGGCTGTGCCTCCTCATCCTCCAGGTCAGGGACCTCCAACTCCAAGTCCTCAGTCTCATCCTCCTCCTCCTGCCGCACAGAGGTGGACTGTGCAGGTGGCTGCAGCTCCTGCTGGATCAAGGCTGCCTCTCCCACTTCCAGCAGAGCATCCAGGGCCTTGTGCAGCATGCACACCATGGTCACCCACTCAAAACTGACGCACGGTCCCGGCTGACCATGTTGGTGGCCTCTAGGAAGGGTGCCAGCACCAAGCACACCAGCTGCATTTTGCTCCAATCAGCACTCAGGATTATCTCCAGGAGGTGGCTGGTGCTGGTTGACAGCCTGCCTCTGCTCAACCAGACGTTCCAACATGGCCACAGTGGAATTCCACCTCTGCTCAACCAGACGTTCCAACATGGCCAGGGTGGAATTCCACCGTGTTGGAAGGAGGTTGGTAAAAATTCAAGTAGCCCATTTCATGTAAACAAAATTGGTAAATGTGGTGGTAAAAATATAAAGTGCATGGTAACCAATGCTCGGAGCCTTGCAAATAAAATAGACGAACTAGATTTCATTCTGAATGACAAAGGCTATGACATTGTGGGAATAACCGAGACATGGATGGATGAAAGCCATGACTGGATAGCTAATTTAAAAGGATACAATGTGTTTAGGAGGGATAGAACAGGGAAAAAAGGTGGAGGGGTTTGTCTCTTTGTTAAGAATTCTCTTACAGCTGTCCTCAACGATGAGATGGAGGAAGATTGCGAAGATGTGGAGTCCGTTTGGGTAAATATTCATGGTGGAAATAAAAGTTGCCAATTGCTTATTGGGGTATGCTACAGGCCACCTCTTATTAATGAAGCTGCAGAACTGCGATTACTACAGCAGATTGAAAAAGCTGCAGGTAAAAATGAGGTCATAATTATGGGCGACTTCAACTTTCCAGACATTGACTGGAGTATTGAGGCTACCCATTCTGGTAAAAGCAGCAGATTTCTGGCAGCACTACAGGACAATTACTTGACTCAAATGGTAACTGAACCAACTAGGGGGAATGCGTTACTGGATCTGATCATTTCTAATAGACCAGATAATGTATTAAATGTGCAGGTTCAAGAACATTTGGGAAATAGTGATCACAACATGATAACGTTTGATCTGGTGACTGATAGGCCACGGGGCAGCCGGACCACTAAAACTATGAATTTTAGAAAAGCAAAGTTCACTCAAATTAGGCAGGCACTAAGTTTGGTGAACTGGGATAATGTACTACAAGGGGAAGACACTGAAGGGAAATGGCAAGCTTTTAAACTTATACTCAATCAATACTGTAGTATGTATATCCCATATGGAAACAAAATGTCTAGGAATAAAAAAGGCCTCTATGGATGAATAGAAAGGTTAAAGATAAAATGAAGAGGAAAAAGAATGCCTATAAGGTCTTAAAACAGGAGGGGACCGAGGCTGCACTAAGCAATTATAAGGAGTGCAATAAAAATTGTAAAAAAGAAATTAGGCAGGCAAAGATTGAAGCTGAAAATCAAATCGCTAAGGATATCAAATCTAACCCAAAAAAGTTTTACAAGTACATTAACTCTAAAAAAAGAAAGGTTGACTGTATAGGACTCCTAAAGGATGAGGATGGGAACTCAATGGTGGATGACCAAGGTAAGGCAGAGTTATTAAATGCTTTCTTTGCTTCTGTCTTCACAAAAGAAACAGCACTGTTGCAAACTACAGAGGCGGAAGAGTCTCAAACTTCTAACTGTAATATTAAATACTTAACGCAGGAAGAAGTGAAGGCAAGACTAAATAAATTAAAAATAGACAAGGCACCTGGCCCGGATGGCATGCATCCTCGGGTCCTAAGGGAATTAAGTTCAGTTATAGATAAACCCCTTTATCTTATCTTTTGTGACTCTCTTGCAACTGGCAGAGTCCCAGTGGATTGGCGTACAGCCCACGTTTTCCCATTATTTAAGAAGGGCAAAAAATCTGATCTAGGAAATTATAGACCTGTAAGTTTAACATCAGTTGTATGCAAACTATTTGAGGGGTTACTAAGAGATACTATACATGACTTCATAGTAGAAAATAATCTTATTTCTCAGCATCAACATGGGTTTGCTAAAGACAGGTCCTGTTTGACTAACATGCTCAGCTTTTATGAGGTAGTGAATGCTAATATTGGGAATGCTGTAGATGTGATATACTTGGACTTTGCAAAGGCCTTCGACACTGTTCCCCACAAAAGTCTGGTGCAAAAGTTGAGGATGCAAGGACTGGGGAAGAGTCTGTGTTCATGGATAGGGAACTGGCTAATGGACAGAAAACAAAGAGTTGTGGTCAATGGATCGTACTCAAAATGGGAGACTGTTAGCAGTGGGGTCCCACAGGGGTCTGTTCTGGGTCCAGTGCTCTTCAATTTATTTATTAATGATCTAGTAGATGCAGTAGTGAGCAATGTTGCTATTTTTGCAGATGATACAAAATTGTGCAGAATCATCAACTCTCAGGAAGATAGTGTCATATTGCAACAGGATCTGGATAGGATGGCTATATGGGCACATACATGGCAGATGAAATTCAATGTTGACAAATGTAAGGTCATGCATTTTGGACGTACTAATGGTCTAGCACCATACAAAATAAATGGGATACAGTTGGGGACATCAAACTTGGAGAAGGACTTAGGAGTACTCATTGACAACAAGTTAAATAATCGTACTCAATGCCAAGCAGCTGCAGCTAAAGCTAACAAAATTTTGGGATGCATTAAAAGGGTAATAAAAACTCGAGATGCTAGCATAATATTGCCCCTGTTTAACTCTCTAGTAAGGCCACATCTGGAATATGGAATTCAGTTCTGGGCACCACATTACAAAAAAGATATTGCAGTTTTAGAGCAGGTGCAGAGACGAGCAACAAAATTGATGCGTGGGATGGAAGGTCTCACTTATCGAGAAAGTTTAGATAAACTGGGTTTATTTAGTCTAGAGAAAAGACGCCTTAGAGGGGATCTAATTAACATGTATAAATACATCAGAGGGCAATATAATACCTTGGCAGATGAGCTTTTTGTCCCTAGGCCTTCTCAAAGGACTAGAGGACATGATCTGCGCATGGAGGAAAAACGTTTTAGCCATTTATTTAGGAAAGGGTTCTTTACAGTAAGAGTGATTAAGATGTGGAATGCATTGCCACAGGAAGTCGTTATGGCAAACTCTATACCTGCATTTAAAGGGGGCTTAGATGCTTTCCTTGCGTTGAAAGACATCCATGGTTACAATTTTTTATATATAATCTTGATGATATAATGAAGTGCCCTGATTGGCAATTCTCTCCCCTCTGGATGGCAGCATGCATGTAGCGTGTCTTCCTCTATAAGGGAGGGGGGTATATGTAGCTTAGGATTGAACGGAGAATCACTCTATCTATTTTAATGTTTAAATGATACTGGCCGTTGTGCCTTTATATATATATATATATATATATATATACATGATTTTTGTGTTTGTATTGTGTAGACCTATTGGATTGAACTTGGGGGCGGTAGCCCTGCTTGCTTGGGGATATGTATTGGGTGCTTGTGGTTTTTGTGCTGCCGCCGTCTGATCCGGCTGCCTTTTCGCGCCGCCCGCCCCCTCCCCTGGGCCTGCGTGCGGGGGGGCGGGGCCTGGCGGGCGCATCGCGCGCGCCAGTGGGGCGCGCCCTTCGTGTCTGCCTGCCCCGCCCCCCCGCTCGCGGCGGCCCTGGGGTGGGGGCGGGCGGCGATGCACCTGCGGCCGGATTGGCCGGCGGCCTGCACATAGCTGCGGCGCCATGTGTGGTGGGACACGCCTCCTGAAGAAGCCGGAAGAGCCGGCGAAATCGATAGAGGACACCGTCCTCCGCCACCAGCACGCCACCGCACTCCTCCCACAGCCCTCCTGAGCCTCTGGCATCCTGGTCAGCACTGCTTCTTCCTCGCAGCCCAGCACATTCATCACGAGCCAACAAGAACCACATACGCAGGACACAGTAAGAGCCCTGTGGGCACAGGCATTGCTCCAGCAAGGAGCCCAAGCATCTGGCCATGCTATTTTTCCTCATGTTTCACATGCATGAACTTGATGACTGACATCCATGCACGCTGTGCTATGCTGATCCAGCTGTGCTGTTGCTGCTTCTTTTGATACACCTGCTTTATATGCTTGCTCTGATTTCTGCTGGGCTGAACTGTGCACATTAACCTGTTTGATTTCGACTGGCAAATCTACCATATTGACGGGATTAGCGAAACCGCATGCTGGTGACCTGCATTTATGCATATTGTGCCATGCTGACCAAGCTGGGCTGCTGTCATATCATTGCTACATTTGCTATATATGCCTTGCTTTGACCTTGCTGGACCGAACCACACACTAATCTGCTTCAATTTTGATTGGTAAATTTGCTGGTTCCTTTGTGATTAGCCAACTACAGGTTGCATGAACATATGAACATATGTGAAGCTATCACTTCAGTGGCATCCTGTTACTATATGACATCAACTACAATATACTCACGGCTGGCTCATGAACTTTGGCTAGACATCAGCACTTTAGTGAAATTTCCTAGAAAACTCAGAGGTCAATCTGCAATGGTAGAATTGTACCTATAACCTCTTCATCTGTAGAGCTCAGACAGGCTTCATTGGAAAACTGCGCAGTTTCAGATTGATTCATATGTATACTTTCCAGTGAAGTGGTGGGATCTGGGAGGTTCGGGGCACCCTCTGGGGGGCGGCGGGTAGGTTTGGGTGGCTGGCTGGCGGGCTGTTTGGCGGGATTTGTTATATATATTTCATGTTTTTAATGTTAGTACATGTTTTGAATAAAGGTTTTTGCATATAATTTTTTTTTTTTGAAAGCGATTTTGCTTGTTTGTACTCAGTCAGGTCACACCCCTCCTTTATTTCATCTCACAGTATTCTATGATTACAATTGGAGTTGGGGGACCTGTGTGACCACAAACTTATTCACGCTCACTGTACCCTGGGAGATTAATATCCACATCACGTGGAATAAATTGACCCTCAGGGTCAGGGACTATACAGTGAGCGTCATAGATAGATAACCCTGTGAGATGCTTCAGTGGGATAGCCTCTTAGCAAGAGTGGAGAAGGAATGCACACAGACGCAGGGTGCGAGGGACGCGCAGCAACTTATTAATGGTGGGTTTCGGAAATTGACAAAATTATATGAGAAAAAGTCCAAATTATGGTGGAATCTTAAATACAACAAAATATATTTGGATGACCAGTTTGCCCCACTCTGGCTACGGTTTCAGGTCTTCCCCCACCGTCGAAATCTCACGGAAGATTTAAAAAAACGATGGGAGAGAAATTTTGAATGTTGTGCTAAAATTTGTCTTACTTTAATGAACGAATTAGACGTAGAAGATTTAAAAACAACAGAGGAGGAGATCCAAAAGGTCTCTGACTCTTTAAAAACATTTGAGAAAGAACCTCTATACAAAACCCGTAGTGAGGAACTTGATAAACACACCACCCAATTCAATAAAAATCTAGTGATATATAGGGATCAAAAAGTTCTACGTGATAGAACAGCATATAAAATCGGCTCCGCCTACAGGTGGGGTAATCCCAGACGTCGACCTCCGATTAAACCCAAAACTCCTAAGCAAGAACATCCGAAACAGCCTCGACCCGCCGACGAATCGGATTCGTCGGTTGGCAGTAGCGTACCGGTTTCGGACAGCTCCGTCTCCGGTGCCGAGAATACGAAGCAATATAACTTGAGATATAAACAAATTACAACAAATCCGTCTAAAACCGGTAGCAAAAAGGGTAAGGATAAGGAAAATACCCAAAAGGATACAGATTCATCATGTCAGGAGGATTCCGATGGTGTTTCGCCCTCCTCATCCTCAGCCTCGGCTTTTTTAGCCGATGGTTGGGGGTCGGGAAGGTGACCAACAAGGACCATAAGGGAGCCACTCCCCCTAATGTAGGTCTAGAAGTTATAAATCTGACAGGGGAGGCCATCCCCCCTGCATATCTGTCATTATTATCTAAAGGACTGGGCTTCTGTCCCACATATAATGTAAACGTTTTTGACACGATAGTTGACCTACACCTTTTTGGGAGACGGATTTTATTACAGGCCCTCTATGGTGACAAATTGAGGAAAAAGACTCTTTCACACACACATGAGAAACCGTGGTCAGAGGAAGATCTCACTGCTCTCCAAATGTTGAATGAATTAAATGACAATGTCGAGATAGACTCTCAGCCAGAAGGTGACAATTTACATGCATCCTACTTCGTCCCTAATTTAGACGAGGTGGGACTACGTAATTCTTCTAAGAAATTTCCACCTTTTTCTATCTTTCCAAATTTAAAAACCTTCATTGAGGTGGTGGAGAAGGACATTTCTAAATTAAAGGGCCGTAGGACAGATAGAGATAATCTGAACCTACTTGAACGAAACACACTCACAGAATTAATGACCAACAAAAGATGGGTCATCAAGCCATCAGATAAGGGGGGAAATATTGTGCTTATGAAGGTCGATTTGTATAGAGAGATGTGCCTGGATATTTTGGGACAGCGCAATTGTTATGTGAGGGTTTCTCCGTCCAGGGCCACACGTTGCCAGGGGGAGTTGTTCGCTATTATCGACGATGCTTTATCCCGCACGATAATTGATCTAGATACAGTCACATTTTTAAAAGTTCTATATCCAATTTTGCCGACGTTCTATTCGCTCCCTAAAGTCCACAAAGATCTAAGGAAGCCCCCAAGACGCCCGATTGTATCGGGCAGGGGTTCCCTTACTGAACGTGCCAGTATCTATGTGGACAGACATCTTCAATCACACGTTCGGGCCTTACCATCATATGTTCGTGATTCGTCCCACCTTTTACAAATTTTGGAGAACTTACAGCTCCCGCCTGGTGTTCTGTTGGTGACCCTGGACGTCGAGGCCCTCTATTCATGTATACCACATGACCTTGGGATAGAGGCCGTTAGAATTTTTCTTGGAGAGTTAAGTTTACAAAATACGGCCCACAATATGTTTCTACTAACCCTACTTGATTTCATTTTGAAAAACAACATTTTTATGTTTGAGGACACCCACTACCTCCAGGTGCAGGGGGCCGCGATGGGCACCACGTGTGCTCCGTCGTATGCCAACCTGTACCTGGGGGCGTGGGAGAGAGAACTATTTTCCGATGAGGACCTGTCGATGTACCTGTGCCACGCTTTGGCCTGGCACAGGTACATTGACGACATATTGGTCTTCTGGACGGGTGGAGAGGATCTCCTGTCTCGATTTTATTAAAATTATTAACAACAACATTTGGAATTTGAAATTCACTATGCATAAGAGTCAGGCTGAGGTCCCATTTTTGGATCTTCTGGTTCAAGTCTCGGCTGATGGCCTCATATCTACACGGTTGTATAGGAAGGAAACTGCTACTAATGCATTGTTGAGAGCTGAAAGCTTTCATCCTAGTCACACGATTAATGGTATACTCACCGGACAATAATTGCGGGTTCGACGCAATTGTTCGGAGGACGATACCTTTCGAGGTGAGGCGGCCCAGCTGAGGTCCAGATTCAGACAAAGGGGTTACAGGGATGGGATTCTCAGGAAGGCATATAAAAGAGCAGAAACCAGCAATAGAACTTCACTGCTGGAGACGAGGAGAGACATCACTCGCAATAGGTCTGAGACAGTGAGGTTTTGTACAAAGTTTTCAGCCCAACATCGAGATGTATCAAGCATATTGGAGAAACATTGGCACATCCTTGTCAATGACACTAAACTAGGCACGATTGTAACAGAGGCTCCCCTTTTTTCATACCGCAGGGCCCCTTCCCTACGAGATTTTCTTGTCAACAGCCACTTTGTGGATCCCCAGACCAGCACTAAACATTGTAAAGCGACTGGCACATATACGTGTGGCGGTTGCTCGGTATGTCGATACATTCAGGTGGGGAAGTCGGTCAATTTACCTGATGGCCGAGTTTGGCATTTCCCACATTATGTGAATTGTAGTACATCTTTGGTCGTTTATTTGTTAATTTGCCCTTGTGGGGCTTTTTACGTGGGTAAGACCAAAAACGAATTCCGCTCGCGAATTTCACAGCATATTGCAAGTATTAAAAGTACTAACCTTAACAGCCTTACCCCTGTGGCAAGACATTTCAAATTTGTCCATGGGGGGAATTTTCAATGTTTACGTTTTGTTGGCTTGGATCGGATCCACAATGCTGTGAGAGGTGGTAATATGGACCGCTTGCTTTTGCAACGTGTAGCACGATGGATTTTTGACCTGCAGGCGACTAAATCACCGGGTCTTAACGAAAATACTAGTTATGTTCCTTTCCTCCCACTGCAGTGAAGGTGTTGACTGCATGTTTGTAGTGTTCACGCATCACCTGCGTCTGTGTGTAGCCTTAGGAGGTGGGGGCTTTGGGGCTTCACACTGGGGCATCTCATTGAGGAAACTCCGTATTTTTTATATATAATCTTGATGATATAATGAAGTGCCCTGATTGGCAATTCTCTCCCCTCTGGATGGCAGCATGCATGTAGCGTGTCTTCCTCTATAAGGGAGGGGGGTATATGTAGCTTAAGATTGAACGGAGAATCACTCTATCTATTTTAATGTTTAAATGATACTGGCCGTTGTGCCTTTATATATATATATATATATACATGATTTTTGTGTTTGTATTGTGTAGACCTATTGGATTGAACTTGGGGGCGGTAGCCCTGCTTGCTTGGGGATATGTATTGGGTGCTTGTGGTTTTTGTGCTGCCGCCGTCTGATCCGGCTGCCTTTTCGCGCCGCCCGCCCCCTCCCCTGGGCCTGCGTGCGGGGGGGCGGGGCCTGGCGGGCGCATCGCGCGCGCCAGTGGGGCGCGCCCTTCGTGTCTGCCTGCCCCGCCCCCCCGCTCGCGGCGGCCCTGGGGTGGGGGCGGGCGGCGATGTACCTGCGGCCGGATTGGCCGGCGGCCTGCACATAGCTGCGGCGCCATGTGTGGTGGGACACGCCTCCTGAAGAAGCCGGAAGAGCCGGCGAAATCGATAGAGGACACCGTCCTCCGCCACCAGCACGCCACCGCACTCCTCCTGCAGCCCTCCTGAGCCTCTGGCATCCTGGTCAGCACTGCTTCTTCCTCGCAGCCCAGCACATTCATCACGAGCCAACAAGAACCACATACGCAGGACACAGTAAGAGCCCTGTGGGCACAGGCATTGCTCCAGCAAGGAGCCCAAGCATCTGGCCATGCTATTTTTCCTCATGTTTCACATGCATGAACTTGATGACTGACATCCATGCACGCTGTGCTATGCTGATCCAGCTGTGCTGTTGCTGCTTCTTTTGATACACCTGCTTTATATGCTTGCTCTGATTTCTGCTGGGCTGAACTGTGCACATTAACCTGTTTGATTTCGACTGGCAAATCTACCATATTGACGGGATTAGCGAAACCGCATGCTGGTGACCTGCATTTATGCATATTGTGCCATGCTGACCAAGCTGGGCTGCTGTCATATCATTGCTACATTTGCTATATATGCCTTGCTTTGACCTTGCTGGACCGAACCACACACTAATCTGCTTCAATTTTGATTGGTAAATTTGCTGGTTCCTTTGTGATTAGCCAACTACAGGTTGCATGAACATATGAACATATGTGAAGCTATCACTTCAGTGGCATCCTGTTACTATATGACATCAACTACAATATACTCACGGCTGGCTCATGAACTTTGGCTAGACATCAGCACTTTAGTGAAATTTCCTAGAAAACTCAGAGGTCAATCTGCAATGGTAGAATTGTACCTATAACCTCTTCATCTGTAGAGCTCAGACAGGCTTCATTGGAAAACTGCGCAGTTTCAGATTGATTCAGTGTATACTTTCCAGTGAAGTGGTGGGATCTGGGAGGTTCGGGGCACCCTCTGGGGGGTGGCGGGTAGGTTTGGGTGGCTGGCGGGCTGTTTGGCGGGATTTGTTATATATATTTCATGTTTTTAATGTTAGTACATGTTTTGAATAAAGGTTTTTGCATATAATTTTTTTCTTTTTTTTTTTTGAAAGCGATTTTGCTTGTTTGTACTCAGTCAGGTCACACCCCTCCTTTATTTCATCTCACAGTATTCTATGATTACAATTGCTAGGTAATGCCTAATGATGTTGATCCAGGGATTTTATCTGATTGCCATCTGGAGTCGGGAAGGAATTTTTCCCTTTAGGGGCTAATTGGACCATGCCTTGTAAGGGTTTTTTCGCCTTCCTCTGGATCAGCAGGGATATGTGAGGGAGCAGGCTGGTGTTGTACTTTATACTGGTTGAACTCGATGGACGTATGTCTTTTTTCAACCAAAA
Organism: Hyperolius riggenbachi; assembly: GCF_040937935.1. Classification (NCBI taxonomy): domain Eukaryota; kingdom Metazoa; phylum Chordata; class Amphibia; order Anura; family Hyperoliidae; genus Hyperolius; species Hyperolius riggenbachi. The sequence goes on along the minus strand of NC_090656.1, from coordinate 157,730,656 downwards.
TAACTATGTAACTATGTAACTATGATCAGACGGTGCCATGGCAGGTTCAGCTCCAGCTGCACGGCTTCCAGGGCCGCTAGGGCACCGCCCGAGCGGCGGAAATAATCCACCGTTTTGCGAGCCGCTTTTAAAAGTGGCTCCATCCCCTGATAAGTGCTCAGAAATTTCTGAACCACCAGGTTCAGGACGTGGGCCAGACAGGGGATGTGGGTGAGGTCTCCTCAGTGGATGGCAGCAACAAGGTTGGCCCCATTATCGGACACCACCTCTCCGAATCTGAGGCATCTGGGGGTTAGCCAACTCCTCTCCTGCTCTTGGAGTTTGTCCAGGACGTGGTCTGCTGTCAGTTTATTCTTGCCCAGGCTGACCATCTCCAGCAGTGCTGGGGGAAGTGGCGGGCCTTCACACTGCTGCTGAGGCGGGGGCGTTTGGCGGTGGCGGGTTTGCCGGAGGGTTGAACCAGAGTAGAGGAACCTGATGCACTTCCCCTGACCCTGCTGCGGGGTGGCACCACCCACTGGCTTGATGATGCTGCTGCTGTCCCCTCCTCACCCCCTTCCACCAAACTGACCCATTGAGCGGTAAAGGACAGGTAGCAGCCTGTCCCGAACCGGCTTGACCATGAGTCCATGGTTACATGGACCTGCTCCCCCACCGCATGCTCAAGCCCACGTTCCACGTTGGCCACCGCGAAGCGGTGTAGTGCTGGGATGGTCGTTCGGGAAAAATAGTGCCGACTGGGGACAGGCCGATCCGGCGCTGCGCACTGCAGGAGTGCACGCATGTGGCTCCCCTCCTGCACAAAGGAGTATGGGAGGAGCTGGGAGGTCATGGCCCGTGCAAGCAGGCCGTTAAGCAGGCGGATCCGACGGCTGCTGGGAGGCTGAGCCCTGAAAGCAAAGGACCCGGTCAAACGGGTCTCATGGTGCTTCTGGCTTGCACGGGATGCCGAGGAGGGAGCAGAGGAGACCACTGAGGACTGGCTGCCTGAACAGGCTTCAGTGTCGGCAGGAGTGGCAAAGGGGGTTCTGGTGGTGGTGGTTTTGGCTGGAACACTGCTAGCGCCAGCTTCCTTCAGCCTCATGAACCCCTGATGCTCAGTGTAATGTTAATTTGCCAGGTGGTTAATGAAGCTGGAGGTGCCATAGTTGGCGGGGGTGCAACCTCTGCTCAGCTTCACCTGGCACACCTTACATGTGACGAACTTGCTGTCCGCTGACGGAAGATCAAAGAACTGCCATTGGGGATAAAAATTTCCCCTTACGCCCTGATTGGGCTGCTGCTGCTTTTCTCCCTGCGGTTGTTGCAGTTGGGGCCTGGGGTTGAGTGGTGCGGCTGGTGGTGGTAGCGGCAGAAGATAAAGCAGCAGGCTGTGGGTCACGCATTATATACCCACTGCTGCTCCTGCCAATGTCAGCAATGTTGTTCCTCCTAGACAGACCCACCGACGCATCCTCCTCCTCTGACTTACAGCTAACAACTTCCCCCTCCTGTGGTTGGTAGTCTTGGTCCTTCACCTCATCATCATAAATTATCAGCATCATCATACTACCCCTCCTCAAACAACTGCTGGGATGTTGCGGACCCCCCCCAACTCCTCTTCTGCTGACACATCAGGCAAGGACCCCTCCCCAACAATCACCGTCACCATCTGTGACTTCTCCACATATCCAATAGCGCACAGAATATCCTCATCAAAGTCATGCACTGCTGTTGGGCGGCTGCTGCAGCTCCTGCCAACAGGAGTGGTGGTGGGGGTGGAGCTTTCTGTTGTAGAGCTGGTGGTGCCCTGCTCATCCACCATTAGCTGTATCACAGGCTCGGCGTCTTTCTCCTCCAATTTGTGGCGCCGACCCTGCTGAAAAATTGCCGCTACTACATGCTGCTGCACCTCTGCAACGTGACTCCTCCTATCAGCTGGGCGCCCAGTGCGTCCACGGCCAGTGGCTACCGGTGGAATGAGCATTGGTGCGGCAGAACTGCTGGCGGTGACAGTGCCAGCGTTCCCTCTCTTCTTGCCCTTGCTCTTTCCTCGGGTGCCAGTTCCAGCAGACATGATGATAGTACAACTAGTTTGTGTGATGGATGATTGATGGATGTGGGGTACTTGTACTTTATTGAAATTGGGGGAATTGGTGTTGGACTTTAATCAGCACTGACAGACAGCAGAGTACAAGACAGTGTGCACACTAACGGTCTAGACTGTCACATACACTGGCACTCAGCACAGAGACAGCAGCACTGCAGTAACCTGTAGTAAGATTACACAGTACTCTAACAACTAACTGCAGTACTAACTACACACAATAGCACTGTAATCCTATTCCCTAAACTATAATGCTGTACCTATTAAGGCTAATAATAAAAGGCTAATAATAAGTACTATTAGCTAAAGGCTAATAATATAGCACTGGGCTGGCCTATGTGCACAACAGTACACACACAGACACAGACAGTCACAGGACCTAGAGAGCTGATGCAGCCAGAAGCACAGTCAGAGACTGACACTCACACACTAAACTCACAACAGAGCTAGCTATCTACACAACAATACAGCAGTGGTATAATGCAGGTGTTAAGCTGCAAAAACGCTGGGTTTTTACACAGTATAATGCACTTGCTTCAGCCAAACACAATAGAGATATTTCTCTGTGGCAGTCTCGAAGCAAGGATGACTATATCCATCGTGACCGCTGCTTTATATACAGGGAGGGGGGGCTGGCCAGACTTCCTCTCTGTGATTAGTTGCTTAGGCTGGGAGCCCTCTGATTGGCTCAATGATGTCATGGACGTCATCTCCATGGTAACAGTATCCGGATCCAGATATCCACCGGATATCCGCCCAAATATCCGCATAGAGCTATCCGGATTTGGGCCCAGGTATCCGGGATCCAGATCCACCCGCATAGCGTAAAAATGGTCGTATATCCGTGTTACCCGGATATCCGGAATCCGGATGAGCAACCCTGACAGGCTGCCCCATAAAATAAAAAATGGTATATGAAAATGGTACCAATCTGTTGTCTGCACTTAGATTGAGCAAATTCAAATGGAATTTTAATACTGTCGAGTTTGAAAATCACTGAAATTTTATTAACATTCTTCAAAAATCTATACTGCCTGATGAAGCAGGGCTACGCCTGTGAAACGCATTGCACGACATTTTGGAGTATGTTAATACAATTGCTGTGATTTTCAAAATCGACAGTACTTGTGTCTGCTTGGAGGGAGGTAAGTCCACCACTGCCTCCTCTGTATTTTTAACCATTTTTACTCTTCTGGCGCCTCTTTTTTTATACATTTTTTGGGGGAGGCCGTGAAGGAGTAGGAGTGAAAAGAGGAGGAATAGATCATGCTGTCACTAATACTAAAGCAGGCTATGTCTTCTGTTGTCAAAAAACAATAACCTTGCGCTTGGTAACCACTGTTATGGCCCTTTAACAATAAAGTCCTTTGCTGCAGGAGCTGCTCCCATTGCTGGGTGGTGCCAGTGGTCTATATGTAGGAAACAAGAGGAAAGGAAGATAGTGCATTCACTTTTTTTATTACATAAAAATGCTAATAAAGTTGCACTTACACAAGTGAAGTAGTATAAAGCATGTCCAAGGCCGCCAGCGAATTCTCTCACAGCATCTGAGCTTGGCCAGTGCTGGAAGATGCGATAGAATGCCGGGAAGGATGGTCAGCGAGCGGGAGATGGTCACGTGATGCTATCTGACGTCACTACGTGTTTCAGCACTTAACCACGCCTTCTTTTGGTGATGCGGTAGCTAGACGCCGTGGTTCAAATAGACAGTGTGTGTGCTGTCAGTTAAAACTTGAACACACGCCCAGCCAATGAAATCGGGAGGGGGCGATGTGCATATAACATTCATTACAATTAATATTACATTCATTACAATTAATATGAATTGAAAAACAATATATATAAAAATAATGTTAAGGGCTGCTCAGGACTTGTCGGGCATCCTTTTACAAAGACAACAACATAATAGGAAACAACATTTATACGACTATTTGTAGATTTGTCACTAGCGCAGAGTGGATACTTCAGCATCCACTTGAGCCGTTATAAGCAATCAATTAAAAGTTAATATAATAATAAAACTAATAGATATTAAACTACTAGCATGGGCGAGTGATCTGCGGTGGGGGAGCAGCGACTCGATCGGCGGTAGTGGCAAGAACACGCGACGGGATGATAGAAATCTACACCCTAGCAGCGGAACGGGGGTCAAAACAGGGCGTAGATTCAATCACTAACGTCTGGAAGAGGTTAAATGCTTTTCTGCTGTAGGACCCAAAGCTGTCCCAGTCCCTGGGAATGCTGTGCTGGTGTTTGTCAGCAGTTATACATTGACTTGTCTGAACCTGCAGTTAGACTTCCGTATTCTCAATGGTTTGGTTATGTGAAATATACAGTGCAAAACGCGTTTGGGGTGGTCATCTCCTTCCAGCATTTGAACAATGCATCTACCATTTACAATAGTTTCCTCAAGCCATTACAATATGCTGAAGGCTAGAACAGTCCACCTGCAGGCTCTCTAGACATGTTGATGAATGTAATTTACAAACCACCATTGCCACTTCTACTTACCCAAAAGAGAAACCAGGAGAGCTTTATTACGGTCAGTCAGTCCTCTGGTACATACACAGGTTTATTTATTGTGCTTGTGTTTTTTTTTATAGATCAAGATGCACCTCCAGATGCAGAGACACTTGGACATACTGATGACACTGAAACTGACACAGGTGGGAATGTTATTAAAACTGTCAGAATTTTTTTTACGGTCTGTTAGAATGAGGAAAACCATTGCATGTTTGTTTTGATAGTTGTATCTGTATTAAAGGGTTTCCATTACTGCCTGTTTGCAAAACAGGAAGAGAGCCCCTTAAAGCCCAAAATATACATGGCATGTACTATGTTCTCTTAAAAAGTTATGACTTGCTGGGGTTATTGGTACGACTCTGCCTCTGAGACCCTTTGAGCTGCAATTTGTGTCGCATAGCCCCACCCCCTTACAGACAAAAAAAAGTTGAAAAAAGACATGCGCCCATTGAGTTCAACCAGAGAATAAGGTAGAACACTAGTCTGCACCTTCACATATCTCAGTTAATCCACAGGAACGCAAAAAAAAACCTTTACAAAGCTTGGGCCAATTAACCCTAAGAGGAAAAAAATCCTTCCTGACTCCAGATAGCAATCAGATAAAATCCTTGGATTTACACCACCAGGAATTACCTGTTAAGTATAGCCATGGATGTCTTTCAGTGCAAGTAAATAATCTAAGGCCCCTTTAATGCAGATATAACATTTGCCATAACTACTTCCTGTGTTAATGCATTCCACATTTTAATGTAGTCCTATCTAGACCGCTAGGTCTAGATAGGACTACAGCCTATCTAGACCTAGCGTAGAGACTACAGAACATAGTATTGGCTCGCACTATTTAGGAATACAATAAAGTTTCAGACGAACTTCAAGATACTAAAACCAGCTATAAAGTCTTGGTTACCAAGGAGAAATTCACTACAGTCACCTCTAAAATTGAGACTAAAATTTTGAAAACACAAGACGAGATTAAAACTAGAAAGTTAAGAAAATTCTACAAGGACAAGGAAGATTTTGACAGGAAAAAAATCTTCAATTGGAGACCACCAGTCCCAAATAGAAGAAACCCAAAAGGAAGAGGGTATTGGACCACTGATTCTGGTTCTGATAGTGAACAAGGGCAAGGGAAAGGAAACCAACTACCTGTCAAAAAGAGGAATCCTAAAAAGAACGTTAAAAATAAAGATAAGAAGAAAGGGAGTAGTAACCAGGACCCAAAAGAAGGATGTGCAGGTGTGGCACCCCCTTTAGGAGATGAATCAGAAGAGGAGGAAGGAGAAGAGCTAATAAGAAGACTGAAAGCAGTCAGATGGGATGGATCCAGCATCCTAAAACCAGTGAAAAAGAAACGGAAAGCAGAGTCCTAGACAAAGAAGATTTACAAGTAGTGAATATCTCTGGAGTGGACATTCCACCAGAATGTATTACACTCTTGAGGAAAGGTTTAAACTTTTGTCCAACCCAAAGATTCGACTTCATCCCCTTTACTATCGATTTATTGAAATCAGTCCGTAAATTAGTCATCGCCCAGAAATTCAGTCAAGATGATCCGCCCCAACAAGTAGAGCAAGGGGGACCCCGCACGGGTCAAAGACTACAGGCCATATTGGCCTCCCCAATGATATTAAGTGCAAATACAGGAATGGATAGGCTAAGCCTGAACCCCCTGCAGGCACAGATTGAGGGACAAACAGCTAACACTGAATTCCCCCCCCTCACTCAAATAATAGGGGATAATGATACTAGCACACTTGGTTTTTATCCTTGGGTGCAGTTGAACCCCACTGATGAGATTTTGAAGGTATTGGAAGATCTGATTGCAGAAGCCGATCAAAAAAAAGAAATAGATATAAAAGATCAAATGTGTTTGAGTTTGGATGATGTAGGTTCTTTCAGGGCGTGTAGATCGGTGCAGCCCTTCCCAACTGTTCCAGGGTCGATCTTGGAGCACTTTTTCGAATGTACACTGAGGGACATAAAGGCAGAAATCTGACAACGCAGAATCCAACTTGACCCGGGAAGAAGTGGGAGCATTGACATGGCTTAAGAAAAATCGTTAGGTGGTATTGAGAAAGGCAGACAAGGGGGGTAACCTTGTTATTATGTCTACTGCGCAATATTGCGAGGCGTCAGCAAGACAGCTTGAGGATAAAGATATCTGTCGCCCGCTGCCCTCCGATCCCACCACACATTATCAAAATAGCCTCCACACACTACTCCGTAGAGGTGTGGAAGAGGGCTATGTTTCTAAGAGATTGGCTGTAGATCTGCTCCCACTCTTTCCTCAGCGTCCAGTCTGGTATCATATAGCCAAACTTCATAAATCCCTGACATCACCACCGGGACGACCCATAGTATCTGGCTGTGGGTCGCTCACGGAGAGGCTGTCCAGGTACCTTGACCACCTTCTACGCCCCTTACTTGAGGGGGTTCTGTCCTATCTTAAGGGCACTCTTGAGGTGTTGCGAATGGTGGAGCACACCACGTGGGTCCCCGGTGACAGACTGGCCACCATTGATGTGGTCAGCCTGTACAGCCGGATCCCACATGCCATGGAAATCTCCGCGGTCAAACGAATTTTGTTGCGCACCAATAAGGATGAAAAATATGTTGAATGTATCCTTGAATGCTTGGAATTTGTCCTTATACACAATGTGTTTTTATTCGATCGTAACTAGTACCACCAGGTGTCTGCGAAGGCTATGGGAACCCCCGTGGCGTGCTCCTACGCAAACCTCTTTTTGGGGGCGTGGGAGGAGTCTGCCGTGCTCTCGGACCAGAATCCATTCCGGGGGCTCGTCAGACAGTGGTCAAGGTACGTGGACGATATCCTGGTGGTGTGGTCGGGAACGGAGGGGCAGTTTGCTGAATTCACGCAGTACTTGAACCAAAACTAGGTCAATATGCAATTTACTTCAGAAATTGATAGGTCTGAGGTGATCTTTCTAGACCAGTGTTTCTCAACATTTTGTTGGTAAGTACTGCTTTTAAAACCCTGTCCTCACCAAGTACCCCCTAGCTGAGTAAACATTATCACAAGTACCCCTTGACAAATATATATTTAATTGTAGCACATGATAATTGGTTCTAAACCATTTCCAAGCATTTACTATTGCTTTTAATGAGCTAAAACACTAATTTGGTGTTGTTTAAATAGGATCTATAATTTTCTAAAACTCTAAACTTGTTATTCTTTGTTAAGTATATCAAGCCCGAGTACCCCCTGGAACCATCAGAAGTACCCCCTGGGGTACTCGCACCACTTGTTGAGAACCTAGGTTCTAGACATCAAGCTGGTGATAGAGGATGGTAAAATGATCACTAGGGGCTATAGAAAAAACACTGCCACCAATTCAATTCTCAATGCACAGAGTTTTCACCCTAGACACGTCACCAGGGGCGTATCTGGGTGACATAGCGCCTATGGCAAACACTGAAATTGCGCCCCTCCTCCCTCAACAGACCACCTTGTCCCACAATAACAGCTTCTTTTCTTGCAATGATACACATCTCCCCAGTATAGGTTGTTAACCCCCAAGTAAAAGTAACCAGAGGTAGCACCCTAGTATAGGTAACCAGAGGTAGTTCACCCAGTATAAGTAGACCCATGTTTACGTTGCCCTCCTAGTATATTTAGTTAGAGATGTCTCCCCAGTATAAGTAGCCTTCTTTAGCATAAGTGGCAAGAGGTATCCCCCCAGTAAAAGTAGTCCCTCAGTATAGGTAATGAGAGGTTCCCCTCAGTATAAGTAACCCGCTCCAGTATAGATTTGGCAGGTGTTCCCCAGCATAAGTAGACCCCCCCCCCCCAGCATATGTAGTGAGAGATGTCCTCCAGTATAAGAGCAGGTACAAATGCCTGTGAGGCATCCTTCAGTATGGTGGTGAAGCATGAGGGAGGAGGAGGCAGCCATGGCGCCCAATGGTGCTGTGGCGCCCATGGCACAAGCCATGCCTGCACCCCTCTAGATACACCTCTGCACGTCACTGAGGCCATCCCCAACGGCCAGTTTTTAAGACTGAGAAGAAACATTAGCAGGGATATAGACTTCGAGGTACAGGCGAGAGAACTCACTGCAAGGTTCCAGAGAAGAGGTTACGACCCAGATCTACTTAATAGATCGAAATTACGACAACACTGGCGAGAGAACGACGTTTACCTTTGATTATTCGTCGATGGCAGACCATATCAGAAAAGCCATACACACAAATTGGTCAATGATTACAAGAGATCCAGAATTGATGTCGATTTCACGGAAGGTCCCAAGGGTGGCCTTCAGGCGAGCCCCTACTCTGGGTAATCTTTTAACCAGCATTGAGTTTGTTACGCCAAAACCTAAAGACTGGCTCAGCACTGCCCTTCCGACTAGTAACCACAGATGTGGACGTTGTAAATGGTGTGCAAAGTTAATGACGCAGAAATGCATATAATTGGGAAAAGAGAGTGCAGATAAAAGGGTTTTTTTTACTTGCCAGACAGATTTTGTGGTTTATGTTATGCTATGTCCCTGTGACCGATTTTATATAGGTCAGACGACAAGACTGATGGAAGTGAGATTTGGTGAACATATCGGGTCAGTGAAGTCGGGAAAAGGTTGCACCCGATTTATTACCCACATGAGAGATGAACATAAAACAGAGAGGTTCAATATTAGATTTGCAGCACTAGAGAAATAAGAAATACTCCGTAGAGGGGGGGATAGAGAGAGACTTTTATTAAGGAGATATATATGAAGCAACAAAAAAGGGAATTGGCTCTTGGGTGCAGGAAAATTAATAAATAACTTTATTTATAAATCAACTATATATTATCAAAATCAATCAAAATTAATACAAAACCCCCCACCAATAATTAAAATGTATTCAGCTCCACCATAATTTGCCACCAGGACTCTCAATCAATATTGTAACTAAGGGGCTGCAGTTCCCCCCCAAAAAAACTGTCAAACTGAAGCAACTAGATATTAGTAGCTGGCTGGTTGATGCATAAAACCCAGTGTAAGAAATTCTCCAATCACAAATACAGTTCCATGCAATGAAGCAAGATGGCACATGATAAAAGTGATCTTGCTTCATTGCATGGATTGATTTTATGCATCAACCAGCCAGCTACTTGATTGAGAGTCCTGGTGGCAATTTATGGTGGAGCTGAATACATTTTAATTATTGGTGGGGAGTTTTGTATTAATTTTGATTGATTTTGATGATATATATATAGTTGATTTATAAATAAAGTTATTTATTAATTTTCATGCACCCAAAAGCCAATTCTCTTTTTTGTTGCTTCATATTATTTATTGTTGGCAGGATACATGGAAAGTTATTTTATTAGTGCTAATTTATTTATGGAAAAATGTTTTTTTTTCATATTCCCCAGTTAACTTTGATTCTCCTTATGAGTCATTTATATAGTATCTGCATATGAGGTATTTCAGCCTCTAGGAGATTTGCGTTAAGGGACTCTGATCAGACCATATGTATATAACAGCCATAATTCTTTTGGGCCATGTTACAGTGGGATGAGATTATACAGCAGGTGGGGGAGGAATGCGCACGGGATAGAGGGGCACGGAACGCTGAACAGCTGATTAATTCTAGCTTTAGAAAGTTAGAAAAACTCTATGAGCAGAAAAGCAGGACATGGTGAAATATAAAATTTAATGAAAAATGACGTTAGCCCGAGCATTGCCGCCCTATTGTGCGGAGCGCTAGTGTGAGTGTACGTTGGGGGCGTGGCTAGTGGACGTGAGGAGCGCAGCTAATATAAGAACGCCGTTATGGCGTCTGTGAAGTGTGCTCTGCGCTGCTCGCCTCTGAAAAGGCCGTTAGTAAACGGCGAAACATGTCAGGCTATCCTGCAGCGATCTAGCTCCTCCACTATTCCATCCGTGGCTCCTCATCATGCTTAGAACTGCCAACTCACAGCAGGACTGGTAACTATTTATACATGCATGTACGATCCATAACATCATGGCTGGATTTTGAACTTTGAACAGTGGATTCTTGCTAACACAACAAGTTATACCATGCCTGTTTTGCTCAACAACTGCATTTGGTCTTTGAGCTGGTGTTGAACTGGTTCTGCTATGCCTGGACACTGAGCACTGAGCATTGAGCATTGGACTTTTGCCATTACATTCTTCAGATCTCCATTGCTTTGCTTTGCATTGAGTCACAGCTTGGCTATATTATCATCCTGCATGTTCTGACTGTTTGCTTCATATATTCAAGCCTGAAGGTTTACCTATATTGCCTACTAACAGCATGAACAGCTACTGACAGCCTTTGCTTCATCTAATACCCATCCATTGCTGTTATATTAGCCCTTGCGATTGGAGGGCATGCTCATGTGGACTTTTATCATGTGCCATCTTGCTTCATTGCATGGAACTGTATTTGTGAACTGACATGATGCTTTCATCGCTGTGATTGGAGAATTTCTTACACTGGATTTTATGCATCAACCAGCCAGCTACTAATATCTAGTTGCTTCATTGCTTCAGTTTGACAGTTTTTTTGGGGGGGGGAACTGCAGCCCCTTAGTTACAATATTGATTGAGCGTCCTGGTGGCAATTTATGGTGGAGCTGAATACATTTTAATTATTGGTGGGGGGTTTTGTATTAATTTTGATTGATTTTGATGATATATATAGTTGATTTATAAATAAAGTTATTCATTTTCATGCACCCAAGAGCCAGTTCTCTTTTTTGTTGCTTCATATTATTTATTAGTGGCAGGATGCATGAAAAGTTATTTTATTAGTGCTAATTTATTTATGGAAACGTGTTTTTTTCATATTCCCCAGTTAACTTTGATTCTCCTTATGAGTAATTTATATAGTAGTTTTATTAAGGAGAGAGGCCATGGGACTGCTTGGCCTCAACGATAAAACCGAATTTCCCTGTATGCTTGATCCGTAAGCAAGGGCCTGGATGCTATGTTGATATTTTGTCTATGTACGTTTTGATACCCTGTTTACTGTGATATAAGTTGCGTTTTAAGGTTCTGTGGGCTAGATCTACCTAATGCTACTTTGTAGGTTGTAATTCCAGACAAGGTCGGGAGAATTGATAATAACCAAACGACCTGTGTTGTACGGGCACAGGGACATTCTCTTATATGGGGGGCATCTCTGACCAGCAATGACCAGTCTAGAACAATAATGATTATATTGGGCTTTGTGTGTAATTGACCAGCAATTGCGGTTCTTTTGCCCTATTATGGACCGGATCATCTTGGCGAGATAAGAGCCCCCCATGAGATGCCCTAGTGGGATGTGTCACCCCTGAGCTAGATGCCTTAATCGATGTGATTAGTTTGTGGCTATGTAATGTAAGAAGTACAATCCCTAATGTTGTGTTTTTGATGTTACTTTAAAATCACATGTTGTCACCTCACTTTTGTTGTTGCCTTAACGAGAGAGATGTTACTTGAGGGAATCAGGCCTTATAACCTTTGACAGCGCGTTATTGGTCGGTGTCCCCTCACGTCTATGTGCTTGGCTTGTTGCACTGGCCGCTTGGAGGGAGCTGGGAAAAAAGGGCGCAGGCAGCTAGTGGACAAAAAGGGCGCCGCCATTCACTCCCATAATAAATAACGTTTAATAGGCGCCGAGCAGGAAAAAAGGGCGCCGGAGCTAAATAAAGTTTACAAACGGCGCCCGGAGCTAAATAAAGTTTACAAACGGCGCCTGGAGCTAAATAAAGTTTACAAACGGCGCCCGGAGATGTTTAATGATTTATAACTGAGCTTGTGGTGATTTACGTTTATAAAATGCACCCGTGCCGAATTAACGTTTATGAAAATACTAAACATATTTATCTTATTTAAATAATTAAACCATTATTTAAAGTTTTATCCCTTACTGTTTTTAAAACATTATTCACAAAATAAAGCGATCAGTACGTAATGTAAATTGCAATATATTTTTTTATTTAAAGTTTTATCCCTTACTGTTTTTAAAACATTATTCACAAAATAAAGCGATCAGTACGTAATGTAAATTGGAATATATTTTTTGGAGTCACAATTTTTAAAACATTATTATCCACATAATAAAGCGATGACTAAGGGGGGTGGTTAGGGTTAGGCATCACCAGAGGGGTCTTAGGTTTAGGCACCACCAGGGGGGTATTAGGGTTAGGCACCACCAGGGGGGTCTTAGGTTTAGGCACCACCAGGGGGTCTAGGGGTTATGGATAGGTACAGGGAGGGCTTTGGGGTGGTTAGTTTTAAGCACCACCAGGGGGGTCTTAGGTTTAGGCACCACCAGGGGGGTATTAGGTTTAGGCACCACCAGGGGGGTCTTAGGTTTAGGCACCACCAGGGGGGTCTTAGGTTTAGGCACCACCAGGGGGGTCTTAGGTTTAGGCACCACCAGGGGGGTCTAGGGGTTAGGTATAGGTACAGGGAGGGTTCTGTGTGAGAGTAGGCTTATGTATAGTTTTACTACAATTTTAGTAATATTTACTAATGTTTTACAACACTTATTACGAACGTAGTTATATTTATATCATCGTTATAAAGAATATTTTCAGATTTCACAATAATATACAATTATAACAATTAATCATATATTATCGTTATTTTAATAAACGTAATTATAAGTTTCACTTTTGAAACAGGGAAGATTAAAGTTTTCACAATTGCCGATTTCATAAACATTTAATGATTTATAAATTTGTTAAACATTATTTGTAAACGAAATATAGCACACTATTTTTTAAACGCTATTAAAGATTAATTGTTAATTAGCGTTTACACCCCGCGCCCTTTTTGTCCAGGCGCCCTTTTTGTATGTATGCGCTTGGAGAACCAGCGCTGTTTGGGATTGTACTGCTGCTATGCGCAGTTTGACTGACAGATTGCTTTCCTGTCATGGCTTACAAGGGCTGGCTTAAATTTCCCCGCCCTCTTGATTCCCAAGAGACTCCAAGTCACGGAGCTCCAAGTCACGGACAAAGTGACGTTTCCGGAAGAGGCAAGGCTTGGGCTCCGTTTAATGCCACAGAGGGTCGCATACCTCTTTTGAGTGGTACGCAGCATGACCAAGCGTCAGACGCGAAACGGCCATCACTCGCTGTAAAAATCTATACGTTGGTTGCTATTGGCAACAGAACAACACACCTTTTACTCTGGCACCAGCAACTCCTTAGAGCTGCAACTCACTGCGACAGCAGATAGAGCAGAGACAGCCACCTTCACCTTTCAAGGGGTTTATTCAGCAATCAGGCATCTTGTGTTACATGTTGATTTCTTCAAAGTATAAACAGTCTTTCCTATGTCCTATGTGCATCACATATATTTACAGCATACAGACATGAAGCTAGTATTCTAACTAGGAAGCATAGAGAGAAGGATAGCATGCAGAAGACAAGACAAGACAAGACAAATAGCATTTATATCGCGCTTTTCTCCTGGTGGACTCAAAGCGCCAGAGCTGCAGCCACTAGGACACGCTCTATAGGCAGTAGCAGTGTTAGGGAGACTTGCCTAAGGTCTCCTACATTCAGGTGCTGGCTTACTGAACAGGCAGAGCCGAGATTCAAACCCTGGTCTCCTGTGTCAGAGGCAGAGCCCTTAACCATTACACCTTCCAGCCACAGAAGACAAAGTGAAGTAAAGTCTCTGCCATCCTGTCTCCCTATTTTATATGAACATCAGAGTTAAATTCTGACATCACCCAAGCCATACCCCCAAGCCTACAATTGGCGGGCATGGGCATGTGACCCACATCATCATCTAATATAACAGTGCTTTATAACCTAGTTGCGAAGAATGCAATGTTTTCCAAATATCGGCTTTGTTTACCGTTTCGTCGTCTGTCGGTATAGTTAGACCTGATAACTCATTATGTGTCCTTCTAGAGGAACATGTTCTTGTAAATGACTGCATATTTTCTCTCCGAGAAACTATGCTTAAAGAGACCCTGCATCTCAAGTCTTTACTAGACTTTAGTACCTGAGGCCTAGAATTCAAGTATACATTCTAACAGCCCCCCTGAAATGACTTGAGATGCAGTTTCTCCATTAGGGTTCAGACGGTACCTATGAGCCTGTTTTTGTTATGTTTCACCCTTCCATGCTCGTTTCCAAACACACACTCTCTGCTCAAGGTGAATGCCCCTGGAGGGAGAGCAAGACCTCTTGTCTCTCTGGGAATGCCCTTCTTCTAAGCCCTCATCCCATTCTCCGCTCAGCATTCTCGTCACAGGCGTGTCCCTTACATAGTCCACTTGACCATGGAAAAGTGAAACTTGTTTGTACCCAAAGCGACGGAGCAGTGCTAGGGGTCTTCTAGAAAACCACCTTTATACAATCGGCTCCATCCCATAGGTACCGCTGCTTGTGAGATTGTGTACTTGACACCAATCCTCTACCCATGTTTGTTTGCATAATTTTAAACACAAACTCACCTGTGTAATGATGCATATGATTGTAATCCCCATCACTACAACCAGTGGGTGCAGGAAAAAGGTTTTAACTGCGGAGGCCCAGTCTGAATGCCCCTGAAATATCGCCAGAAACCTTCTCCACCAGGTCAGACTGGAACTCACCTGATTATATTTGTGTTCAACCTCTGTCAGCTCTCCTTGATCATGGTGAAATATCACCTCTAATTTAAAGGGGCACTATGCCGAAAAATGTTAACATTTAAAATATGTGCTAACAAACAAATAAGTACATTTTTTTTTTTAGAGTAAAACGAGCCATAAATTACTTTTCTCCTATGTTGCTGTCACTTACAGTAGGTAGTAGAAATCTGACAGAAGCGACAGGTTTTGAACTAGTCCATATCTTCATGGGGGGATTCTCAGGGATTTATTTATTTTCAAAAGCACTTAGTGAATGGCAATTACTCTGTTCAACTGCCAAAAAACTGTGTAGCGAGCAAGGAAGCTGGCCAGCATCATTGTTTTAATCATTTTTAGGGAATATCTTTATAAAGAGTAAAAGCCTTGCTGAGAATCCCCTATGAAGAGATTGACTAGTCAAAACCTCTCGTTTCTGTCAGATTTCTACTACCTACTGTAAGTGACAGCAAAATAGAAGAAAAGTAATTTATGGCTCATTTTACTCTGGAAAAAAGTACGGTACTTCCTATTTGTGTATGTTTGTACATATTTTAAATTTTACAATTTTTTGCCATAGTGCCCCTTTAATATTATGTTTGTTTAACCTTTTTAACAAAGTGTTGTCTTGTGTCAAAACCTGTACCCATTTATCCCATGGTGTGTTACCCAGTACGTCCCCCTTGATGAACAATTATGAAAATGTACAATGAATGTGTCCGTGGACGTCATGTTAAAAAAACAAACTTTTCCTTCAGCCACTGGAAATATTGGTTTGGCTTTAGGATGGATCTTTTGAATGGCCGCTGTACATTCGGTGCTATTAAGCCAGCAGGCTTCATCACTAAATCTGACTTGTCCTGGCAAACACAGGTACTTATCTGCAAATTGCCAGCATGATGACAAGTAGAGATGGGCCGAACCTCCGATTTTAGGTTCGCGAACCCTGTTCGCGAACTTCCGCGAAAGGTTCGGTTCGTGAAAAAGTTCAAGAACCGCAATAGACTTCAATGGGGAGGCGAACTTTCAAAGTTTTAAAAAATTCTATCAACTGGAAAAATGATAGAAAACATGTTTCAAAAGCTCTAATACCTGGAGCCCCACCTAATTGAGTGAAATACACATCACTGCTGGAGGAACCACCCTCCCTCCCTCCCTCCTCCAAGCAAGGTCCTTTATACCATTTGCCTACCTACACTAATTAGTTATGGGACAGCTGCTACACACTCTGCTAGGGAAATTTTAATTTCCCACCTCCCTCCTCCCACCTCCCTCCTCCCACCTCCCACCTCCCTCCTCCCATTTCCTTTTAAGCTATACTAGTTGCCTGGCAGCCCTGCTGATCTATTTGGCTGCAGTAATAATAATAATCCAAACATTTGTATAGTGCTTTTCTCCTGTCGGACTCAAAGCACTCAAGAGCTGCAAGCCACAGGGACACACTCAAGAGGCCACCCTGCAGTGTTAGGGAGTCTTGCCTTGAACTCCTTACTGAATAGGTACTTGACCTAGCCAGGATTCAAACCCTGGTCTCCCATGTCAAAGGCAGAGCCCTTAACCAGTACACTATCCAGCCACTGTAGTGTGAATCACACCAGAAACAAGCATGCAGCTAATCTTGTCAGATCTTACAAAAATGTCAAACACCAGATCTGCTGCATGCTTGTTCAGGGTCTAGGGCTAAAAGTATTGGAGGCAGAGGATCTGCAGGATAGCCAGGTAACTGGTATTGCTTAAAAGGAAATCAATATGGTAGCCTCCATATACCTTTCACTACAGTTCTCCTTTAAAGGGAACCTTAACTGAGAATGATATGGATGTTTCCTGTAAACAATACCAGTTGCCTGGCAGTCCAGCTGATCTTTGTGACTGCAATAGTGGCTGAATCACACCCTGAAACAAGCATGCAGCTAATCCAGTCTGACTTCAGTCAGAGCACCTGATCTGCATGCTTGTTCAGGGGCTGTGGCTAAAAGTATTAGAGACACAGGATCAGCAGGCGATTCAGGCAACTGGTATTATTTTAAAAGGAAAAGTCCATATCCTTCTCCGTTTAGGTTCCCTTTAAGGATTTGTAGCATAAAAGCCAACTCACATTGGCTGGGATTTGAACCTGGGTCTCACTGTATGGTGGACAAGCACACTAACCACTATACCAACTGAAGCTGGCCTGAAATTGCTGGCCTAAAATTTACTATTTATGCTTAATACAAGAGAAAAAGTAGACAAGACAAATAACACAAAAGAGAAGGCCATGTCTGGCTAAATATCTGTAAGCAGTGGCTGCATGGTGTAATGGATAAGGGCGCTGCCTCTGACAAAGGAGACCAGAGTTAAAATCTCAGCTCTGTCTGTTCAGTAAGCCAGCACCTATTCAGTAGGAGACCTTAGGCAAGTCTTCCTAACACTGCTACTGCCTATTAATGTTGGGCGAACACCTAGATGTTCGCGAACGTTCGCCGAACATCGCCGCGATGTTCGGGTGTTCGACCCGAACTCCGAACATAATGGAAGTCAATGGGGACCCGAACTTTCGTGCTTTGTAAAGCTTCCTTACATGCTACATACCCCAAATTTGCAAGGTATGTGCACCTTGGGAGTGGGTACAAGAGGAAAAAAAAATTAGCAAAAAGAACTTATAGTTTTTGAGAAAATCGATTTTAAAGTTTCAAAGGGAAAACTGTCTTTTAAATGCGGGAAATGTCTGTTTTCTTTGCACAGGTAACATGCTTTTTGTCGGCATGCAGTCATAAATGTAATACATATAAGAGGTTCCAAGAAAAGGGACCGGTAACGCTAACCCAGCAGCAGCACACGTGATGGAACAGGAGGAGGGTGGCGCAGGAGGAGAAGGCCACGCTTTGAGACACAACAACCCAGGCCTTGCATGAGGACAAGAAGCGTGCGGATAGCAATTTGCGTTTTGAGTTACTTGGTTGGGGTCCGGGAGTGTTGCGTAGTCGTTTCCAATCCAGGATTGATTCATTTTAATTTGAGTCAGACGGTCTGCATTTTCTGTGGAGAGGCGGATACGCCGATCTGTGACGATGCCTCCGGCAGCACTAAAACAGCGTTCCGACATAACGCTGGCTGCCGGGCAAGCCAGCACCTCTATTGCGTACATTGCCAGTTTGTGCCAGGTGTCTAGCTTCGATACCCAATAGTTGAAGGGTGCAGATGGATTGTTCAACACAGCTATGCCATCTGACATGTAGTCCTTGACCATCTTCTCCAGGCGATCGGTGTTGGAGGTGGATCTGCACGCTTGCTGTTCTGTGTGCTGCTGCATGGGTGTCAGAAAATTTTCCCACTCCAAGGACACTGCCGATACCATTCCCTTTTGGGCACTAGCTGCGGCTTGTGTTGTTTGCTGCCCTCCTGGTCGTCCTGGGTTTGCGGAAGTCAGTCTGTCCGGGTACAACTGGCTAGAGGAGGGGGAGGATGTCAATCTCCTCTTTAAAGTCTCCACAAGGGCCTGCTGGTATTCTTCCATTTTGACCTGTCGGACTCTTTCTTCAAGCAGTTTTGGAACATTGTGTTTGTACCGTGGATCCAGAAGGGTATAAACCCAGTAATTGGTGTTGTCCAGAATGCGCACAATGCGTGGGTCGCGTTCAATGCAGTCCTAGGCCGAAGAGGTCATAGCCTAGGGTTACAAAAACCTGTTTATTTGGGCTATTTCAATGGTAGTGATGGTGACGTACATAAATCTCAGCTATGGCCATTAGCAACGTCTAAATTTCACGAAATGTCTCATGCAGGTAGAAGACATATTGTTAGACTTGGATTCCAAAGATGGGGTCCCTACATCTCTGCAAACCAGAGTTACAGGGGTCCAAAATTGGTAAAATCCCCCATAGACTTTTATTGCCTCCCTATTTCACTTTCCAAAATCTCACATCTTTTCAAAGGGCAATGGCTCTGCGGTACCAAATTTTCTAGCATTGTAGGGACAATGTAGCATTGTGGCATTGTAGCAAGCGTGCAGATCCACCTCCAACACCGATCGCCTGGAGAAGATGGTCAAGGACTACATGTCAGATGGCGTAGCTGTGTTGAACAATCCATCTGCACCCTTCAACTATTGGGTATCGAAGCTAGACACCTGGCACAAACTGGCAATGTATGCAATAGAGGTGCTGGCTTGCCCGGCAGCCAGCGTTATGTCGGAACGCTGTTTCAGTGCTGCCGGAGGCATCGTCACAGATCGGCGGCGTATCCGCCTCTCCACAGAAAATGCAGACCGTCTGACTCAAATTAAAATGAATTAATCCTGGATTGGAAACGACTACGCAACACTCCCGGACCCCAACCAAGTAACATGAACAATGGACATCTGTGATGGGTTAGCGTTTCCGGTCCCTGTTTATTGAACCTCTCATCTGTATTACATTTATGACTGCATGGCGACAAAATGCAAATTGCTATCCGCACGCTTCTTGTCCTCATGCAAGGCCTGGGTTGTTGTGTCTCAAAGCGTGGCCTTCTCCTCCTGCGCCACCCTCCTCCTGTTCCATCACGTGTGCTGCTGCTGGGTTAGCGTTACCGGTCCCTTTTCCTGGAACCTCTTATATGTATTACATTTATGACTGCATGCCGACAAAAAGCATGTTACCTGTGCAAAGAAAACAGACATTTCCCGCATTTAAAAGACAGTTTTCCCTTTGAAACTTTAAAATCGATTTTCTCAAAAACTATAAGCTCTTTTTGCTAAATTTTTTTTCCTCTTGTACCCACTCCCAAGGTGCACATACCCTGTAAATTTGGGGTATGTAGCATATAAGGAGGCTTTACAAAGCACGAAAGTTCGGGTCCCCATTGACTTCCATTATGTTCGGAGTTCGGCCATGTTCGGCCCGAACCCGAACATCTAGATGTTCGCCCAACACTACACGTGACCCGTTCGGCCAATCACAGCGCTAGCCGAACGTTCGGGTAACGTTCGGCCATGCGCTCTTAGTTCGGCCATATGGTGTTCGGCCGAACCCAAACATCACCCGAACAGGGTGATGTTCTGCAGAACCCGAACAGTGGCGAACACTGTTCGCCCAACACTAGTAGCGAGCCCAGGGCTCGCTACATGATAGCCGTTGCTCAGCAGCATCCCCCCGCCCGCTTCGATCGCCTTTGGCGATCTCCGATCAGGAAATCCCGTTCAAAGAACGGGATTTCCTGGAGGGCTTCCTCCGTCGCCATGGCGACGGGGCGGGAAGACGTCAGCGACGTCGGGACGTCATTGGGAGTCCCGATCCACCCCTCGGCGCTGCCTGGCACTGATTGGCCAGGCAGCGCACGGGGTCTGGGGGGGGGGGAGGCCGCGCGCCGCAACAGATAGCGGCGATCGGGCGCGGGCCGGCGGCGATCAGTGTGCTGGCGCAGCTAGCAAAGCGCTAGCTGCGTCCAGCTAAAAAAAAATTATGTAAATCGGCCCAGCAGGGCCTGAGCGGCACCCTCCGGCGGCTTACCCCGTGTCCAGCACAGGGTTACCGCTAAGGAGGTTAATGAAAGTGTTCTTAAGGCGATCCAGGTGCTTGTCTCTGTCCATCCTGGCAGAACATATCCGGTTGTACCTTATAGCTTGGCTGTAAATTATAGAGTTCTTAATGTGCTTGGGATCAAAACTGTCTTATCTTAGGTATGTGGGACGTCTGTAGGTTTGCGATACACAGACGTTTGTATGTTGTTACCCCTGATGTATATGGTGGTGTCTAGAAATTTAATCTCTGTGTGAGAGTAGGTAAGTTTCAATTTGATTGTAGGATGGAAGGCATTGAAGTTCCTGTGGAACTGGAGAAGATCATCCTCACTTGCGGACCAGATGATTAAAATATCATCAATGAAGCGGAAGTAGGCCATGGGTTTTATGCCACATGCATTGAGGTATTCCTCTTCGATTTTGGCCATGAAGAGATTTGCATACTGTGGTGCGAATCGCGAACCCATTGCCACGCCAATCTGCTGTAAATAGAAGTCCTGTCCAAAAGTGAAATAATTATGAGTGAGAATGAATTTGATCAGTCCAGCATTAGGCTTTACAGGTATGCCCTGACCCATAAGATATTTACGGCAGGCCGCAATACCATCATCATGGGGGATGTTCGTGTACAGGGACTCCACGTCCATCGTGGCCAGTATGGTTCCCTCAGGTACTGGGCCGATGGCTGTCAGTTTGTTCAGGAGGTGGGTGGTATCCTGTATGTAGCTGGGTCTTTTACAGACAAGCGGTTTCAAGATGTTTTCCAGCCACCCTGAGATGTTCTCTGTAAGAGTTCCGCTTCCTGAGATTATGGGCCTGCCTGGGTTTCCCTCTTTGTGGATCTTGGGAAGCTTGTAAAAGCAGGCTGTTCTAGGCTCTTCAGGGATAAGGGTCCTTACATGTTGTCTGATGTTTGCAGGAAATCTGTTAACCATCCTATTGAGTGCCATCCTGTAGCCTTTTGTGGGGTCCCTCTGTAATTTGGCATAGTAAGTGGTGTTAGATAACTGTCTTTGTGCCTCCTGGATGTAGTCACTGGTGTTCATTATGACTGTGGCACCACCTTTATCTGCTTGTTTAATAATAATGTCCTTATTCTCCTTAAGGGATCTGATGGCCTGTCGCTCCTGTGGGGTTACGTTCTGGGCCAGTGTCTTTCTTTTATTCAGGATCCTGTCAGAGATTCTGCGTCTGAATTTGTTGATGTATTTATCCAGGGCCGGGTTTTTTTCCTTCTTCGGGGGTCCATCCTTTTTTCTTCTTTTTAGATCTGGTGCGTTTTGGTCCATTATCCATTGTATCACAGGCTTCCTTATCATGATAGTGTTCCTTGAGTCGCAGCTTTCTGAAAAAAATTCCTCCATATCTCCACAGAGTGCAATCCTGTCTGTGGGTCTAGCAGGGCAGAATGACAGGCCTTTGGAGAGTACTGACGTTTCAGCTTCAGTAACCTGATAAGAGGAAAGATTCATTACACCTGTGGGTTGCTCTTTTTCTGCTGCTTGTGCATTGAGGCGTCCACTCTTAATTCTAAGTCTCTGAAGTTTTTTCTTTTTGTTGTTAATTAGGAATCTCTGTAGTTTCCTATAGAAGGTCTGTAGTTTATCCCATGCTCCAGTGCAGTCATCATTCAGAGACAGTTTCAGGCTCTGTATCTCATCCTTTGTATAATCCTCTTACGGTTATAGCAGACTCTTATAAGGTTATTCCGTATTCTCTCTGAGCTCCTCCTGCAGAAAAAAATATCTGTTTTCCCTTTTGATGTTTCATGTATGGTCAATGGATCATACTCAAAATGGGAGACTGTTAGCAGTGGGGTCCCACAGGGGTCTGTTCTGGGTCCAGTGCTCTTCAATTTATTTATTAATAACCTAGTAGATGCAGTAGTGAGCAATGTTGCTATTTTTGCAGATGATACAAAATTGTGCAGAATCATTAACTCTCAGGAAGATAGTGTCATATTGCAACAAGATCTGGATACGATGGCTATATGGGCACATACATGGCAGATGAAATTCAATGTTGACAAATGTAAGGTCATGCATTTTGGACGTACTAATGGTCTAGCACCATACAAAATAAATGGGATACAGTTGGGGACATCAAACTTGGAGAAGGACTTAGGAGTACTCATTGACAACAAGTTAAATAATCGTACTCAATGCCAAGCAGCTGCAGCTAAAGCTAACAAAATTTTGGGATGCATTAAAAGGGAAATAAAAACTCGAGATGCTAGCATAATATTGCCCCTGTTTAACTCTCTAGTAAGGCCACATCTGGAATATGGAATTCAGTTCTGGGCACCACATTACAAAAAAGATATTGCAGTTTTAGAGCAGGTGCAGAGACGAGCAACAAAATTGATGCGTGGGATGGAAGGTCTCACTTATCGAGAAAGGTTAGATAAACTGGGTTTATTTAGTCTAGAGAAAAGACGCCTTAGAGGGGATCTAATTAACATGTATAAATACATCAGAGGGCAATATAATACCTTGGCAGATGAGCTTTTTGTCCCTAGGCCTTCTCAAAGGACTAGAGGACATGATCTGCGCATGGAGGAAAAATGTTTTAGCCATTTATTTAGGAAAGGGTTCTTTACAGTAAGAGTGATTAAGATGTGGAATGCATTGCCACAGGAAGTCGTTATGGCAAACTCTATACCTGCATTTAAAGGGGGCTTAGATGCTTTCCTTGCGTTGAAAGACATCCATGGCTACAATTACTAGGTAATGCCTAATGATGTTGATCCAGGGATTTTATCTGATTGCCATCTGGAGTCGGGAAGGAATTTTTCCCTTTAGGGGCTAATTGGACCATGCCTTGTAAGGGTTTTTTCGCCTTCCTCTGGATCAACAGGGATATGTGAGGGAGCAGGCTGGTGTTGTACTTTATACTGGTTGAACTCGATGGACGTATGTCTTTTTTCAACCAAAATAACTATGTAACTATGTATATAGCTGTCTGTACCACCAGCCTGCAAACTAACAGGATGTAAGCCCAACGAAGGCTGCAAGGCCGAAAGCTTGCTTATTTTTATTCATTTTTAGTTAGCCAATAAATGGTATCATCCTGATTTAAAACTTCTTGCTTATAGGTGTTGTGCGTTAGCTGTTCCAAAACCATGTTAAAATGATCCTGGGTACCCACATTCTGCTGTCCCAATGTGCCTAATTGTTGAATGACCTCTTTTTAGTGCCATCACCCTTTTATCATAGAGAGTCCCCGGGGTGCTACCTGATGTATCCCGGGATTCTACCTCTCTACTGCAAAATGTCCCCTGATCCATTAAACTAACATCCCATGCTAATACTTATGGCCCTCCCCAGAAGAATATGGGTGGTACTCTCTCTTCAGGGAAATTGGTTAGCATATCAATGACAAATGCTATTCCCAACTGTCCTGATTGGACCTTTGCCCTCCTTATGTCCTGAGGCAAAATACGTACCTTCGGTCAGGAAAAATGTACTCTCGGCAATCTTTCTATTAAGAGTATCTGGTCACTTAACCATCTAACATGAGGATAAGTCCATAAATATGGAGTGTGTAGTATTGTCTCATATTGTGACCCGTGTAGTGAGGATGATGTTACCTGTGCTGGCTCTCCCTTTTCTGGGATCGCTCTCCCCAGCCTCTTTGTCACCCGAAAATGTGGCTGCATCTCGATTTTTACTTCTCATTCCAAGAACCAAAACCCTTTTGCTTTCCAGCCTTTATGTGTGTATAGTGGCCTCAGAGACACCCTCTGTTGGTTGCTCCAGGGTGTGATATTGTTCCCTGCTTCTCTCCTGGAGGACAGTGACGCTTACTGCTCGTTTCTCTCCAGTCTAGAACCATCTCACTCCGGAGAACCAAGACAAGGTAATCCTGTACCACACACTTCACCTTTTGCATATACCTATTGTAGTGCAATGTGCCTTTTAACCAGACTTTGGATCGGTGTCTGGGCTGGGAGAGCATGACATTCAGGAGTAGCATTGAGCTTCCGTTAATATCATTCTTCCAGCACACCTGACCCTTAATACCTTTTGCCACCATCGTGCCATGAAATCGGCTTCCATCTGGCACCAATGATCCTTTTCCCCTACCCGACTTGGTCCGTACTGTCCAATCTGAGGGTAGTGCAAAAGGATCAGTACCTTTTTCTCCAAACATGAACATGCTTGGGCCTTATGTTCTCATTAACCCCTCATTGTCCATGAGAATGTCTTCTCTTCTCCTAGGACGACATGGCAACCTATGATCACCATCAGCACGGTACCCTTTGTTATTAACTACCCTAAGACTGCTCCACGCCAAAGGGCGTGGCCGCAGCGGCAGCCCCAGGACGCCAATTGGCATCAGGTCCTGGAGCTGGCTACTGAAGGAGATTGCGCGCAGGGCGCGCGTGCATCTCCTTCTCGGGGGCGGGGCTCCGCCCCATCTTCAGTCTCCTGGGGGACAAGAGAGCGATCGGCTCTCATAGGCAGAAGCCTATGACAGCCGATCGCCATGATTAGGAGGAGGGAGGGGATTAAGAAAAAGAAAAAAAAAGCGAAATAGTAATAGAAACGACAACAAATATTTATTTAAAAAAAATAAACACAAGGGGGACGATCAGACCCCACCAACAGAGAGCTCTGGGAGAAAAGGGGGGGGGAATCACTTGTGTGCTGTTTTGTGCAGCCCTGCAGCTTGGCCTTAAAGCTGCAGTGGCCAATTATAAAAAAAAAGAGTCTGGTCTTTAAGGGGGGGTTAACCATATGGTCCTCAAGGGGTTAAAGCACCTCCTTGGGAAAGAAAAACATATGCACTTTGGATTATGCTTTGCTCAGTGTCTTTAGTCTCTGTTCAATATTGGAAAAGTCGTTCTTTTCCACTGCAGGATTGGCCGGAAACTTTTTCTCATCCGAATGACATCTCCATCTCTGCTCCTGCTGCCAGTAATTCAGCTTTCTCGATTCCATATTCGCCAAACTCCTGAAACAGAAATCCAACCAAATCAATTCTTATTAATTATTTGCATTTAGCCCTACTGCTCCGATCTCCATTTTACAATTTAGATTGATCTCGTTTCTGTGTAGTTCTTTTGAACTTTAACTTTTTGATGATGGGAAGGCTCTAAAGCCCTCTCCCTTACTTTATGTACCATAGCATAAGTACTTATCTCATTACAATGTGCTTCCCTCGGATCTCACCTTTTGAAGCACTGACCTCTACCTCCCCCCTGTACATACTTCGGCTGCTATGCTGACCGCAGTATGCACTGAGTAGGGACCACCTGCCCACTGCCGCAGCTTGCAGTTGAGCTTGCGATGTTCTTACCCATTTTACTTCACTTACCTAGGGCTTCATTTATCGCAACTAGCTCTGCCGGAAGTCCCATTTGTGAACCCAATTGGCAATGCTACTACTTCTGCACTTGCCCCAAAAACAAACACGGCTACCTCCTGTAGGAAGGTGTGCTTTCTATTTTACCTAAGCAAAACCCCATCCAGGGATTCGCATGACCGTTTACTACAACTGCATGTGAATCTCTGACTCCTGACTGTGTAGGGGATCCTAGACTGGACATAGGACTACTACCCCACAAATACACTGTCACTCTATACACAGCAATCTTGCCCCTTAGACTACTGTCAGTCCTGTGCATTGTGTGAACCCTTAGTACGAGCTGGAAGAAGAAAAAAAAATACCTTTTGACCAATCCGCAGACGCAAAACCCACACAAACTGCCCAGCCTTGACCTCTGTTAAACTCTGGCTTTGTCCCAGACAAAAAACGAAACCGCTTACCGCTCTGCAAATGTTCCGACAGACAGCTCGATTGGTCAACTCTTTTTCTGCATTATTTTCTTTCTCCATTGTTCTGTACCCTCTTATCCCCCTAACCTCTATCGGGGAACTCATGGTATATGTGATTCAAATCACTACAGGCACCCCCCTGATATGACTCAGGGAGATGCTTTCTATGTATCCAGTAGCCATCTGACAGCTACTGCATATAACCCCTGCTGATATTCCTGTACACAAACGATGGCCACACTCCGTGATTTCACATCCCAGGCTGTCCTGCTCATTAGGGTGGAGTCTGCACCAGCACAGCATAGGAATCAGCTCTCCTATGGGTGGTACCTTTCCCACAGGCCAGGCTAGATTTCCTATGCTCTCTTCCTTCACCCCTCCCCCCCCTCCCTCCTGAGGGAAGGGGTGAGGGTTTGTCCCTGGACTCAGCAGACTCTTCCCATTAGAGCATCACGACTGTCTGGGATCCGCCCCTGAACTCAGAGGCACCATTTTGAGTCCTGGAATATCAGACAAAAATGGCCATTTCCCATAGCAATGCCCACTACAAATTAGGAGAGAAAAAAACATACAGAAAAACCTGCTTGACACATTAGCATATCACATTGCAACAATACAAATTAATGTTACACACAGCTGAGAAGAAAAAAACCTTGATTCAGGAAAACACAAAAAGATAAAACAGCACTTTCCGGAATTTCACACACACATAACCCTAATTACCCCTCCCACAAGAAAAGAGGGGGAAATCTTACAGCTGTTAACAGATTTCCACAAAAATGCAACAATTAAACCTTACAAAACGAAACCAAATATTCCTCCCTGAGGAATGCAAAGCTGCGGAGCGAGGGAGCTCACAAAAAAGATAACTCATGGGAAAGAAAAAAAGTTCCTGCTGCAGTGCACTGCCCTAACTAAACTAGAAAAAAAAGTCAAACTTTTACCATTGAAACTGACACGTAGCATTGAAACTTTGCAGAATGTCGAAGAAAAAAACCCAAATACTGTTACTCTCTCTCTCTCTCTCCCCCTCCACCGACATCTAATGCTGTCCATAGAGAGAGCGAAGGAGAGAGAAAAGAAAAAAAAAACAGCCTCCCTCCCTGCTCCGCTGCGGGGAGATGCTGCGCTGTCCACAGAGATGGAAAATGGAAGGAAACATGTACTCGCCTTGCCAAGACTACTTGCGTCGCGTGGCCTCTGTACCTGAGATGAGCTCTGAGTCTTCTTCCCAGCATTCGTGGCAGTTTTCTCACAGGTGTCCGATGCGCTGAAGCTCCTAATGGGATCTGCCCAAACCCATTGCCTTAGACACCTTTACCTGCGTGTACACAGTCACACGCCATACACATCGGCACCTGCTGCCGGGAAACCTCCAGACTCACTCCGCACTGTGCTTATCTCCTCTTGATAAGCTTTGCACGTCTCGTCTCTGGCCTCCGCGGCCTGCTCTTAACTCTTACAGCTTACAGCTCTGAGCTTCTCCTGTTCTCTTGTGCTTGTTTCACAGAGATGTATGTCGCTGCTCCAAGAAGTCCTAATTAGACTGACTCTTGTGCACACCTGGATCACCAATCATCAATCTGGGATCGGTCTAGGGCAGGTGTCTCAAACTCCATTTACCTGGGGGCCGCAGGAGGCAAAGTCAGGATGAGGCTGGGCCACATAAGGGATTTCACACAAAAAGTCAATCAGCAGCTCCCCCCCCCCCCCCTTGCATTGATTTTTATTTCAAAATCTAATTCACACTGAAGCGAACTATTTTGCCACTTTTACCTTATAGTTCGCTTCAGTGCTCCCATTACTAGTAATCCGCCGTGTCCCCGCCGCAAAAATCGCATCGCCGCCTCTCCCTGCCCCTCTCTGTGAAGGAAGAGTGAGAGGGGCGGGCAGAGGCGGCGATGCACCGCGATTGACGTCAGGAGGGGCAGAGCTGAAGCTGAAAGCTCCACCCCTTCCAGGAAATGCCAGCGGATTGCCCCCCGGGCGATTTGGGGGCTTTGGAGCCCTCGTTTAGCTTTTGCCGGCGCGGGCCACAAAATATTGTATTGAGGGCCGCAAATGGCCCGTGGGCCGCGAGTTTGAGATCCCTGGTCTAGGGCTTCAGGCACCAACTGTAAGAATCTATATGTTGGTTGCTATTGGCAGCATCACAACACACCTTTTACTCCGGCACCAGCAACTCCTTAGAGCTACAACTCACAGTGACAGCATACAAGAGACAGCGACCTTCACCTTTCAAGGGGTTTATTCAGCAATCAGGCATCTTGTGTTACATGTTGATTTCTTCAGAGTATAAACAGTCTTTCGTATGTCGTATGTGCATCACATAGAATACTAGCTTCATGTCTGTATGCTGTAAATATAACTAGGAAACGTTAGAGAGCAGGATAGCATGCAGAAGACGAAGTGAAGTAAAGTCTCTGCCATCCTGTCTCCCTATTTTATATGAACATCAAAGAGTTAAATTCTGACATCACCCGAGCCATACCCCCAAGCCTACAATTGGCGGGCATTGGCATGTGACCCACATCATCATCTAATATAACAGTGCTTTATAACCTAGTTGAGAAGAATGCAATGTTTTCCAAAAATCGGCTTTGTTTACCGTTTCGTCGTCTGTCAGTACAGTTAGACCTGATAACCCATTATGTGTCCTTCCAAAGGAACATGTTCTTGTGAATGACTGCATAATTTCTCTCCGAGAAACTATGCTTAAAGAAACCCTGCATCTCAAGTCTTTACTAGATTTTAGTACCTGAGGCCTAGAATTCAAGTATACTTACATTCTAACACTCGCCACCTTTGTGCCCACCACCCACCTCCTGAACAGATGACCATTCGAACAATGGACACGTAAGCCTGGACGTATCTGGCCTTACTTTGTGTGGCTTTACTTTGTGTGTATCAGCCTGACAGGCAGCTTCCTCCTCAGCTAGCTATTCTTTGTTCAGTTTATCAGTCTATGTTTATCAGCCTCACAGAAAGCAGACAAGCTGGCAGTGAGAGCAGGGAGGTTGTTTCCAAGGAATAAAACATCACATGAGCACTGGAGGGGCGTGGAAAGGGTTAACTTGTTCACAGTACTGAAGAGTTGGCAGCCTTCCAGACACAGGTGACAAGTCCGACAGGGTAAAGATAAGCTGATTTATTACAGAGGCGGTGCAAGTAGAAAGTGCTGCAGTAAGCCAGGGCACAATGGAGCAGCCTTAGGAACTTGTAGGATAGGAGAAATAATGCTAAAATTTTTGTTACGGAGTCTCTTTAAGTTGCCTAATAATTATGCACAGTAATAGTCACCTGCAAACACAGATATCCCCCTAAAATAGCTAAAACTAAAAACTACTTTCAAAAATATTCCGATTTGATATTAATGAGTTTTTTGGGTTCATTGAGAACACGGTTGATGTTCAATAATTAAATTATTCCTCAAAAATACAACTTGCCTAATAATTCTGCACTCCCTGTAGACTACCAGGGAAAGGTGTGTGTGTGTGTGTGTGTGTGTGTGTGTGTGTGTGTGTGTGTGTGTGTGTGTGTGTGTGTGTGTGTACGTGTGTGTGTGTGTGTGTACGTGTGTGTACGTGTGTGTGTGTACGTGTGTGTACGTGTGTGTGTGTGTGTGTGTGTAAATGTTTCTTCCATCTTTTTTCCTTGTTTTTTTGCCCTTAAAGAGGAGCTGTTAGGTATAGGGTCTCAGAGAAAATAAACACATATATCAGTAGCTAAAGATTGGCTGTACTTACATTACATATGCATTTCACTGTCCACGTTTGGATTTCACAGAATTTGTATATAGTATATGCAGAGATAGATGCTCCTGACAGCTCATGGCAGGCTCCATGTTTGTGAAGCCAAATGTGTCGTCATGTCCTGCCTGCTTCTGATCACAGATAAGCTCGTTCTTGAACAACACGGTGTGCAGTGAATATTAATGAGCCATGTGGCTAGGAACAATAGCTGACTCCTGCAGTGAAACTCTGCCCCGAGATTTATCAGTGTTTCGCGCTGGACTGATTAGAAGCTCCTGTACCGTCTCATTAGCAGCCGAGGGGAGGGCCCCAGAATGCTTTGCAGTTTAGCTGCGGCTTGCGTCTTTATGGGTCTATAACAGACTTTAAGATAAGCACACATCAAAGGTAACTGAAATGTTTATCTTCACTAATGGCTTTTGAGCTTCCTTCTAAACTGTTTAACACAGGAGAATAGAGGTTTAAATTAGCTTCTGCAGCCTGACAGTTACTCTTTAATAATGCATAGGGAATAAAGTAATACGTGTGGGGGTGGTGGTGGTGGGGGGGGGGGTTGTCACCCAAAGATAATCTAGGTTGTCATAAAAAATGTATAAACAGTATTTCACAAAAGTGAGTACACCCCTCACATTTTTGTAACTATTTTAATATACCTTTGTCATGGGACAACACTACTTTGATGCCAAGTAAAGTAGTCAGTGTACAGCTTGTATAACTGTGTAAATTTGCTGTCTCATCAATATAACTCATCACACAGCCATTCATGTGTAAACCTATGGCAACAAAAGTGTGTACACTTATAAGTGAAGATTGTCAAAATTCTGCACTATTAGACATTTTCCCTCCCTGGTTTCATGTTACTCTTCAATGTTACAAGATCTAAGGTATGAATGGGGAGCAGGTGTGTTAAATTTGGTGTTATCGCTCTCACACTCTTTCATGTTGGTCACTGGAAGTTCAATATGGCACCTCATGACATCTCTGAGAATCGTCAAAAAAGAATTGTTGCTAAGGTGCCTTAAGGTAGCCAAACGCCTGATGATTATGGGAAGATTTGAAAAAGAAACAAATGTATTTCTAATTGAATCTGATTAGAGATAAATTTGTCTTTGTCAAAGCTGCCCATATACTACAGGCCGATTTCCGTCCAATTTCAGCATGAAATCTTAAAGAGAGACTGAAGCGAATTAGTTTTGCCCTTATTACCTCATAATTCGCTTCAGTACTCTCAGCACATGTATACCACCGCATCCCCACTGCTAAACGAACACGTTAGACCCCCCCAAATTCCCAGTGGGCAATCTGGCCAGCATTTCCTGAAAGAGGCAGCTTCAGCTCTGCCTCTCCTGATGTCAATCGCGGCAGATCGCCGAGGTGGAGAGGAGATCCGCTCATCGATTGACGTCAGGAGAGGCAGAGCTGTGGCTGAAAGCTCTGCGCCTCAGCGCAGAAAAATCCACTACCATGTTGGTCTTGGATGTTTGCCCGGTGATGTGGGGGGTCTAAACCTCTCGTTTTGCGGTGGGGATGCGGCGGTTTACTTGTGCTGAGACTACTGAAGCGAATAATAAGGTAAAAAGGGCGAAATTTATTTGCTTCAGTGTCTCTTTAAGGGAATCAGCTGAGCCCACCGCATCCGCACCGCCACTGCTCTCCAATGTAGAAATGTGCCCCCCCACACAGTGTGCATTTATACATTACCTGTCCAGTAGCAGCCTCCGCGTGGAGTCTATCAGCCGCGTACACGCTAGCAGCGCATACCATCTGACATCAGGTTTTTTCTAATAACCCTCCAGGACAGGTGCTACACATGAGATTAGGCCCGCCCCCAAGACAGGAAACACCCAACTAGCTCTGTTTAAATTCCACCCTCAGGTATCCACCTGCCAGCTGTGTGTTTCCTGTCCCAGGGAAACCTATAGCTCTGAGAGTCTGACGGTCAACAGCCAGGTAGTGCTGAGGCTGGAAAACTCCTATGGTGTAGCTGTCTGCCCTGGAAGGTATTGAATACAGGGGCTGCACTTCTATCCATATGGATAGGATCACCCAAGTGTATCTGGGAGCGGTGCAGGAGGACTTGGGATGCGGTGTGTGGCAGCAGGCTTGGTGGAGACCCTACATGTGGTGGGGAAAGTATTACCTGGCGGAGGCAGAGATTAGGCTTTCCGGGTGGCAAGACGGCTGTGAGTGTAATCCCAAGCGGCAGCAGGGATGGATACACTTGCCGGAGAACTTCCGCCCTAACTGTGACGTCACTTCCGGTCCCCGCGCCCTGTTAAGATATTGCGGCATGCATCTCTCACTCTGTAACAGGTGTTTGAGGAGATGGACACCAAGCAGAAGACAACAGACAAGGTAAGCGGCGGGGAAGTCTGAGGACTATTCGCCCGTCTGATCTGCGGGTCTGAATTGGCTTTGTATCATAGCGTCTGATCTGAGGTCTGTCTGTTTTCAGTCAGTATCCATACAATGCAACCAATTTTCGCCCCAAAATTGGTCACTTTGTCAGTTGGGCATGCACTTGGCGGCACCAATTTTCATCCAGTTCGATTATAATAATGGTTGATTGGCCACCAAGTCACCTGATGTATGGCCACCCTTAGTCTCTAAGAAGGTTGCAAAGACCCTGAAACTGAGATGCAGCATGGTGGCCAAGACTATACAGCGATTTAAAAGGACATGTTCCATACAGAACAGGCCTCGCTATGGACAACCAAAGAAGCCGAGTACACATGCTCATATGCAGAGGTTGTCTTTTGCAAATAGAGGCAATAAGTGCTGGCAGCATTACTGCAGAGGGTGAAGGGGTAGGGGGGATGGCTTGTGTCATAGTTTTTCTAGGCCCTTCAAATATACAAATTAAACCGTTTTTGACAAGTTAGTAAGGATAATCTGACACACATTCTGGGAAATTCTCAGGCGGATTGAACCTCTGGAACCGGGAGTAATACAGATTCTAAGTGCAACTACACTTTAATATACATGTCACATATTATGTTGCCATAGAAATGCATTGATGCCACTCCCTAATGAGTTTTAACTGGAGAGGTGAGTGATGTCATGGAACGCCTGACTAACTTGGAGATGAAAACAGAATCACTGCGCTGTGCAAACCAACAGAAGCAGCTGGGCATCCAGCTACTAACATAAAGCCCAGATGTTGGTATGGCGGGAGTAAACTAGACAACAGGCATAGACTGAGTGACTGGGTGAACAGTGGCGTAGCTAAGGAGCTGTGGGCCCCGATGCAAGTTTTACAATGGGGCCCCCCAAGCCCTCTATACATAACAATTGGTATGGCGCACCAAATCTGAGAAAAACAATCAAATAAGTAGAAAAAGTTAGTTTATCTAGTTTTATCACATTCTGGGCACCTCTTTTACCCATATTGTGGATGTGCTCCTTTCAATTATTCATTACATTTTTTTTATTTGCTGAGAAATGCCATGTATAAGACTGCCAGTGTTAACCTAAACCGATCCATTACTTCACAAATGCCTTTTTTTTTATTAAGGTTTAACTCTGCAGACAGCTGGGACTCCAGAAGAGAGTGGATACTTGGGCTGTGGTGGTGGTACAGATGGTGGAGCTGGGACCACACATATGGCAACTCAAAGTGAGACCCATTCTGCAAGCCTTACACTTCGACAAAGAAATATTCAAAACAGTGGTCACTGACTATTCACTGCTAGACTGTATGCCGTGACAGCTGTTGGTGCTGAAGTATGGGTAGACCTGAGCAGAAGTGGAAATCCTTTACATGTTACACTTCATAGAAATAAGTACTGTACATAGAAATAATTACATTTGCTGCACTGAGGAGAATTACAGTTCATTATACCCTTCTTTTTCTCATTGTTTGAAGCAGGAACTTCTCTGTTACTTATTGTTTATTCACCCATGCTTGTAGGTTAACTTTTAGGCAATTTGCAGTGTTCTGAAAAGTTTAAATTGTTTCACTTACACTTTCTTCCTATGCATAGACATATTTGTTCCTGTCACTAATAGTTACTACCTGGATGTGAAAAGCTTACTTCAGGTCTCCCACCCATACACACGGGATGTATTTGTTTCATGTGTAAACCTGTTCTCAGCAGCACACATTCCACACTAGGTTAGTAGAAGTCTCTCCCCTACCTCCTCCACTGCACATTTCTCCTAATTGGCTGTTTCATGGCTCATCCACACCTTGGGGATTGTAATGTAGCTCTGCACCCAGTACAGGTCCAGACAGATGTGGCTTGAGGATATGAACACATCAGTCTGTACTGACAAATGGCTGAATAAACAGCAGTATTGCACATATGCATTAATCATATTATATTAGACAGATAAAAGTTATCCCAAGTGTTTAAATTGTAATCATTTATGCTGTTAGGGTAATGTTTCACATTTTAAATCAAATTTTAAATAGGGTGCACAGCAGTTTAAATACATTCAAGGAAGATATGTTGCTATAAGCAATTAATATTCTTTAATGCAAGCCTGCTATTAGCAATATCAATTGGTGTAAGAATGCTACTTGTACACTGCTAAGAAAATCCCACTTTCCACTGAAGTATTTATATTGTTAAATTGATTGCAAACTCTACTACACGTAATAGTAAATGTTGTACAAACTACCTACTTACTTAAAGTATGTATCGCACGGAAGAGATATACTACAAGAAGTGTCAGAATTCAGCTACCATTTATTATTTACTTTTGTATAATCATTCCAGAGCTAGGCATGGTCTAATCTATAGACTACATATGCAATTTGAACTGAAGCTGTGAACACACAATTTGATAAATGAATAGCTATGCTTCTAGATCTGAATAAAGTTGTTCATGTTAGTTTGTACTTTGTTTTTGTCACACAAATGTCCATGTGCATTACTTTTAACCCTTAGACAGCCGTCAATATCTTTTTGCGTTTCTGTGTTTCCACATCCATACGCCACTGACATCTGATGTTTTAGTACAAAACTACTTTTGCTTCCCACCGATGTCTATAGGCATTTGTTTCCCCATATTCCTGTGCTACGGATGTTGAAAGGCGTTTAGTACAGTTTGGGGTTGGCGCCATCTTTGTACTTGGCTTGACATTGAATATTTATTCCAAGTTGATGCAGAATTATGCAAATGTCAATAAAAATCTATGCAGCTTGTAAATGGACCAATCAAATGCTTCCACAGCTTCCATTTACAAGCTGCATAGATTTTCATAACGAGTTGCATAATTCTGTATAATAATCATTGGCTTAATTCTCAATCTCAAATGTATTTGCATCTACTGCCAAAGAGACGGCCGATAAGGTTTTCTCTAAAGAGCTATTCAAGTATTGTTCTCACTTTTTAACATATAATGGGGGAGGTAATTCTATGAGTGAGATTATACATCCCTAGGCCAATGGTATCGTACCTGGAGAGTATGGTTACTAATAATATTTATGTTCAAGACTTGTCCTAGATGGGAAAGCCAACAGCCTGCACAAAGTGTTTCACCTGCAGATAGCAAAATAGCTGTGGCCTAGGCATCTGCCTTAATTCCACAATATCACTGCACTGTAATCTCTTGCTATCCCTGACTCAAAACAGGAAATATG
Organism: Hyperolius riggenbachi; assembly: GCF_040937935.1. Taxonomy (NCBI): domain Eukaryota; kingdom Metazoa; phylum Chordata; class Amphibia; order Anura; family Hyperoliidae; genus Hyperolius; species Hyperolius riggenbachi. The sequence continues at coordinate 157,694,876 of NC_090656.1, read as the reverse complement.
AATCTGCCTGTAGGCATTGGAAAGTAATAGGGATGGACAAAAGACGTTCACAGGTGAATAGTTACCGGTGAACAATAAGTGCTCGCTGTTCACATTTTCCCATGGAGCAATTTCTGACCCTTAAGACAGGTGGGACAGGATGGTCAGTCATACATTTTTTACCACCTGGGCCACACACTCCATATGAAAGAAATGATCTTGGCAGTAATTTTACAGTGTGCCTGAGTCAGTATAGGAAGAAGTGTGCTGCTGCAGGTTGAAGGATGGAGAGAGGTGTTTTCTGTGTGATCCAGTGCTGTCTAGCTGTTGTATAGGTGTTCTGCGCCTTGTTCACCAGCTAGGGACCTCGATAGTCCTTGTCGGGGGCTGATCGCGCCAGCAGTAGGCCTTTGTCCATACTGATATTGATCCAGCTTATAATGTTATTTATTGTTGTTGCTGTTTGTGGTGTAATGTGTTTTAGCTTATATACACGACCACCTGCATACAGTGTAGTGTGTGACTGTGTCACCATTACAGCCCATCACTGTGTTAACCACGTTGTTTCACTGATAATTGTGACAACCATTTTTCATTGTTAGTGAAGTGCAGTGTTAGTCCCAAACTATGACACGTCAACAGCCTTGTGTTATTTCTGTCACTGTTGTAATTATTTTAAAAAATAAAAATTGTCACTGACATAGTTGACAACCATTGCAGTTTTCACAGTTACTGAAGTGCAGGGTTAGCACCACACTGTGTCATGCCAACAGCCTTGTGTTATCATGGTCTCTGGCTCTCCAGCACACTCTGGCTCTCCTCTCCCCCTTGCACAAGCAGCTTAGCCAGTGACCCGGACTGCTCCCTGGGCTCAAAGCAGTGCGTAATTTACATAGCGGGTGCTGCTATAACCACCAATTACATATCGGTCTATATCGACACCCAAATTAGAGGTGGGCTTCAGTGCCCTTTTTTTACCTGCTTTGATCCCTGATGCTCTAGTGGTCCCCCATGCGTCTATGCCCACCTGCGATGTAGTATGACTCAACAATGCACAATTCAACAAGACATGCCCTATAGGTACATTAAAAAGTTGTATATACTTTATTATAATACTACAAAGTGTAAAAAGTCATCACTTAGTGGTGTAATCGTCTAGCTGTGACTTGGGCTATACTATGGGGGGCATTATGTAACTTTGTAATGTTTGTAAATTGGTGGAATGTGTATGTTGTATAGCACTATGTATGTATGTATGTATAGCACCTTCTGAAGAAGCCATCTAGGTGAAATGTGATCATATCGAGGCTTACGTACAGCACTATGCACGTTAGTTAGCACCATTTTTTTTGTGCCCCTCATGTAATGTCGGATGTTTGTGGGACAGTACTCTGAGGTGTCTGTATGATAGACAATCACCGTGTTATACGGGCACTCTCCAGTCCTATAAACATTCAGTGAATTCCAACCCACCTGTGGGATCGCTACACCACACCTGACAGACTTTTCAGGTGCTGGGGGATAAGCCAGGACCCCCATAGGATACTTTACGGGTTGCAGTCCCTATATAGGGTATTTACAGGAGACGATTGCACCACTAAGTGACGTCTTTTTTTTTATTTTTACACTTTGTAGTTTTATACTAAAGTATATACAACTTTTTAATGTACCTATAGGGCATGTCGTTCTGACTAAGTGTTTGACTAATATTTTTCCCTGGTACCTTGATTTTTGGTCAGTGTTTGTTTATAACAGATCAACAAGACTCAGAGGTGATGGAGCAGAGTGGTCTGTACACGCAGATAGGCACCCAGTATAACAAGTTAGAACTCTTTACTGAAGAAAAGCATGCAAAAATAAATTGTATACCATCATCCGGAACGCAGCTTACTTAGGACAGAGAGGGACACTCAGAATGAACAAAGGAAAACGCAACACCATAGAGATGATTGCAGCACCGTTACATTTTAGAGTGACATCTTGTGGTTGCTTAACTATACTGCAGTTTAGCTAATAATGTTATTACCAACAAGAGGGACATTAACCTCCTTAGCGGTAACCCTGTGTGTGACACGGGGTAAGCCGCCGGAGGGTGCCGCTCAGGCCCTGCTGGGCCGATTTACATAATTTTTTTTCAAACACGCAGCTAGCACTTTGCTATCTGCATGTTTGGTCTGGTCGCCGCCGATGCGCCGCTACCCGCCGCGGATACAGGGCCCCCCCCCCTGCATACCCCTTGCACAGCCTGGCCAATCGCCGCCAGGCTGCGCTATGGGGTGGATCGGTACTCCCTGTGACGTCATGACGCCGATGACGTCACTCCGTTCGTCGCCATGGCGACGGGGGAAGCCCTCAAGGAAATCCCGTTCAGAACGGGATTTCCTTATGGGCAAGCGGCGCCGGCGGCGATCGGAACATACGGGGGGATGCCGCAGGGAGGGGGGAAGCATGTAGCTAGTGCTAGGCTAGCTACATGCTAAAAAAAAAAAAAAAAAAGTGAAAAAAACCCTCCCGCAGCCGCGGGAATTAAACCGCGGGGGGTTAACCACTTGCCGACTGCCCACAGCCGATGGGCGGCGGCAAAGTCTGAGCCCAAACGACCGCAATACGCCCATCGGCGGGCGTGGTTATGCGGCAATCGCGTCATGCGTGACGCGATCAGCCGCCGGTGACAGGCTCCGCCCCCCTTGCGCAGTAACCCGCCGGCCCTTCGGAAGCGCTGGCGGGTTACTAGCTGCCCGATCACCGCATACAAAGTGCATAATACGCTTTGTAATGTATACAAAGCGTATTATACAGGCTGCCTCCTGCCCTGGTGGTCCCAGTGATCGAGGGACCAGCAGGGCAGGCTGCAGCCACCAAGGTAAGCACCCAAGCACACTGCCTTCTTCCTCCCCTTCCCTCTGATCGCCCACAGCACCCCCCCACCCACCCCTCAGACCCCTGTTTACACCCAATCACCCATCAATCACTCCCTGTCACTATCTGTCAGTGCTATTTTTTTGATTAGGTCCTACACTGTCCCCTGGGGGCTCCTGATCACCCCCCCCCCACACTCTCAGATCCACCCCAGACCCCCCCCCCCCCCCCCGGTGTACTGTATACATCTATACTCACATGTAATCACCTGTCAATCACTTGTCAATCACCCATCAATCACCCCCTGTCACTGCCACCCATCAGATCAGACCCCTATCTGCCCCTAGGGCACCCAATCACCCGCCTACACCCTCAGAACACCCTTAGACCCCCCCCCCAGACCTCCCCCCCTGTGTACTGTGTACATCTATCCTCCCCTGTCAATCACCTGTCAATCGCCCGTCAATCACCCCCTGTCACTGCCACCCATCAGATCAAACCCTAACCTGCCTCTTACGGGCATCTGATCACCCACCCACACCATCAGATCGCCCGCAGACCCACCCTCAGATCACCTCCAAAGTGCATTGTTTACAACTGTTCTGCCATCTAATCACCCACTGATCACCCATCAATCACCCCCTTTCACCACCTGTCACTGCTACCCATCAAATCAGACCCCTATCTGCCCCTAGGGCACCCAATCACCCGCCCCCACCCTCAGAATGCCCTCAGACCCCAGCCCTGATCACCTCGCCAGTGCATTGCTTGCATCTATTCCCCCCTCTAATCACACCTTGAGACACCCATCAATCACCTCCTGTCACCACCTGTCACCCCCTAGCACACCTACCCATCAGATCAGGCCCTAATTTGCCCCGTGTGGGCTTCTAATCACTCGGGCAAACCCTCAGATCCCCCTCAGACCCCCTTCCGATCACCTCTCCAGTGCATTGATTGCATCTATTTTCCCCTCTAATCACCCCCTGAGACACCCATCAATCACCTCCTGTCACCCCCCCCCCCCCCCAGCACTCCTATCCATCAGATCAGGCCCTAATCTGCCCCCTGCGGGCTTCTGATCACCCAGCCAAACCCTCACTCGTCCCACCGCAGTGACAGAATTTTTTTTTCTGATCACTGCTGGTCCCTACGACTTAACTGTAGCTGAGACCAACCGTTATGCCACACAATACGCAACCGTCAATCCAAGAAACTACCATGCCTAGCCTTTTCGGTGGAAACCACTCCAAGTTTCCGAACGTAACATTTTTTGGGGCCTCCTTAACATGGGTCTAGTAAAAAAGAATGTATTGCGGTCTTATTGGTCTACGCACCCAATACATCACATGCCCATGTTCTCTGCTGCCATGTCCAGGTCACGATTTGAGAACATCCTGTGCTTCCAGCACTTCAGTGCCAATACAACCTGTCATCTAAGAGGCCAGCCTGCTATATGACCAGTTCCACAAAATTTGCCCCCTCATAGACCACCTGTCATCAAAATTTGCAGATGCTTATACCCCTGAACAGTCATTTTGAGGCATTTGGTTTCCAGACTACTCCTCACGGGTTCGGGCCCCTAAAATGCCAGGGCAGTATAGGAACCCCACAAGTGACCCCATTTTAGAAAAAAGACACCCCAAGTTATTCCGTTAGGTGTATGACGAGTTCATAGAAGATTTTATTTTTTGTCAAAAGTTAGCGGAAATTAATTTTGATTGTTTTTTTCACAGTGTCATAAAAAATAAAATCTTCTATGAGCTCACCATACACCTAACGGAATACCTTGGGGTGTCTTCTTTCTAAAATGGGGTCACTTGTGGGGTTCCTATACTGCCCTGGCATTTTAGGGGCCCTAAACCGTGAAACCAAATGCCTCAAAATGACCTGTGAATAGGACGTTGGGCCACTTAGCGCACCTAGGCTGCAAAAAAGTGTCACACATGGGGTATCGCCGTACTCAGGACAAGTAGTATAACGTATTTTGGGTGTATTTTTACACATACCCATGCTGGGTGGGAGTAATATCTCTGTAAATGGACAGTTGTGTGTAAAAAAAAAAAAATTGTCATTTACAGAGATATTTCTCCCACCCAGCATGGGTATATGTAAAAATACACCACAAAACACATTATACTACTTCTCCTGAGTACGGTGATACCACATGTGTGGCACTTTTTTGCACCCTAAGTGCGCTAAGGGGCCCAAAGTCCAATGAGTACCTTTAGGATTTCACAGGTGATTTTGAGACATTTTGTTTCAAGACTACTCCTCACGGTTTAGGGCCCTTAAAATGCCAGGGCAGTATAGGAACCCCACAAGTGACACCATTTTAGAAAGAAGACACCCCAAGGTATTCCGTTAGGTGTATGACGAGTTCATAGAAGATTTTATTTTTTGTCACAAGTTAGCGGAAATTGATTTTTATTGTTTTTATTGTCAATTTCCGCTAACTTGTGACAAAAAAAAAATCTTCTATGAACTCACCATACTCCCATCAGAATATCTTGTGGTGTTGTCTTTCTAAAATGGGGTCACTTGTGGGGTTCCTAAACTGCCCTGGCATTTTAGGGGCCCCAAACCGTGAGGCGTAGTCTTGAAACCAAATGTCTCAAAATGACCTGTGAAATCCTGTGAAGGTACTCATTGGACTTTGGGCCCCTTAGCGCAGTTAGGGTGCAAAAAAGTGCCACACATGTGGTATCGCTGTACTCAGGAGAAGTAGTATAATGTGTTTTGGGGTGTATTTTTACACATACCCATGCTGGGTGGGAGAAATCTCTCTTTAAATGGACAATTGTGTGTAAAAAAAAATCAAAACATTGTCATTTACAGAGATATTTCTCCCACCCAGCATGGGTATGTGTAAAAATACACCCCAAAACATATTATACTACTTCTCCTGAGTACGGCAATACCACGTGTGGCACTTTTTTGCAGCCTAACTGCGTTAAGGGGTCCAAAGTCCAATGAGCACCTTTAGGCTTTACAGGGGTGCTTACAATTTAGCACCCCCCAAAATGCCAGGACAGTAAACACACCCCACAAATGACCCCATTTTGGAAAGTAGACACTTTAGGGTATTCAGAGAGGGGCATGGTCAGTCCGTGGCAGATTTCATTTTTTTTTGTCACAAGTTAGCAGAAATGGAAACTTTTTTTTTTTTGTCTGAAAGTGTCATTTTCCGCTAACTTGTGACAAAAAATAAAATCTTCTATGAACTCACCATGCCTCTCAGTGAATACTTTGGGATGTCTTCTTTCCAAAATGGGGTCATTTGGGGGGTATTTATATTATCCTGGAATTTTAGCACCTCATGAAACATGACAGGTGCTCAGAAAAGTCAGAGATGCTTCAAAATGGGAAAATTCACTTTTTGCACCATAGTTTGTAAACGCTATAACTTTTACCCAAACCAATAAATATACACTGAATGGTTTTTTTTTATCAAAGACATGTAGCACAATAGATTTGGACAAAAATGTATACATAAATTTTACTTTATTTGACAAATTTTTTCACAGAAAGTTAAAAAAATCATTTTTTTGACAAAATGCATGTCTTTTTTGATGAATATAATAAAAACTAAAACTCGCAGCAGCAATCAAATAGCACCAAAAGAAAGCTGTATTAGTGACAAAAAAAGGAAGGAAAATTCATTTAGATAGTAGGTTGTATGACCGAGCAATAAACCGTTAAACCTGCAGTGGTCTGAATGGAAAAAAAAGGCTCTGATCCTTAAAGAGACACTGAAGCGAAAAAAAAATGATGATATTATGATTTGTATGTGTAGTACAGCTAAGAAAAAAAAACATTAAGATCAGATACATCAGTCTAATTGTTTCCAGTGCAGGAAGAGTTGAGAAACTCCAGTTGTTATCTCTATGCAAACAAGCTATTAAGCTCTCAGACCAACTTGGTCGTGGAGAGGGCTGTTATCTGACTTTTATTATCTGAACTGTAATTGAACTGTTTACTTTTCCTCTAGCAGAGAAGAGTTTATTACTTCACAGACTGCTCTGAAAGACTCATTTTGAATGCTGAGTGTTGTGTAATCTGCACATATTATAGAGTGATGCAATGTTAGAAAAAACACTATAAATACCTGAAAATAAAAATATGAGAATATTTTCTTTGCTGCTAATCTTCTAGTAATTATTCATAGTACACAACCAATTCATTATATCATATATTTTTTTTCGCTTCAGTGTCTCTTTAAGGGGCAAAAAGACTGTGGTCCTCAAGTGGTTAAAAAGCCCAAACTGCCCATGAGCAGAACAGCCCTGCATATGCGCAGATGAGGCAACAGCCAACTTTGATAAGACCAAATCAGAGAATACTGCATTAAGACAGAGTACTACAAGTCCAAGAATGCCATTAAGTGGAGCGCAACTAGTAAATAAAGGCTTCAATTCATCAAAGGCTGTTTAATTAAAAAGAAAACAAGTTGGGAAAATACCGCATTTGGTATTTTAGATTATTTTTCCTAATTCATCAATATTTTCTCAGGTACAGTGGAAGTTTGGTAAGTGACCAAAATACTATGCTTAAATTCACAAAAAAACCTGTTCGGCAACAGCAGAGCAGTGTAGAGTGTCTGTGTTGTTACAAGCTGTTCCGTGCAGTGAAAGCATTACGATAGTAAGAGGCATCCCCACATCCCTTTAGAATGTACATGTTTGTTATACTGCCTCTGCTAGTTCTGAATCTGTCCATTAGTCTTTCTTAACATTTTATTTAATTGCCCCAGCTTAGATGAACTTCCAGGAGACATTACACGTGCCATGCTTAGATTTTCCCACTAGCTACTCTGCATCTTTAAACAGAAATCTAAAAGGTTAAATGTCTGAAGGGAGGCAGAGGAAACCACTTTTGTTCTTTTCTCTCTGCTCGCTGTCTGGGGGGTAGAAAAGCTGGACCCTCCCGAGAAGCCTTCACAACCAATCAAGGTCAGATCAGCGGGACTTGCAGGAGACAAGGGCTGTTTCTATTGGCTTCTGCTCCTGTCAGTCATAGCTTATTCCTCTCTGCTTGTGTGAGTCATGGCTCCTCCACACTGTTTCCCGACAGAGGAGTTGTAATGTTGATGGCTCCCTGATTCATGTCTGGTGGGACTGCTCGACTGTATCCAAAGCCGGTTCTAGACTTTTTTCTGCCCCCAATGTTCGCACAGCACCCAGAAGATGTCAGTGCTATATAAATACATCATAATAATATGGTAGGATATTAGACTATGACTATGGAGGGAGTAGCTTGTGAGCTCTTCTAAGGAAAATCACTGACATGCTATGTACTCTGGAAGGCACCAGAGAAGACAGATGTGTTATATAAATTAATAACATTAAGGTAGTTAAGGTCAGGCATTGCTGATTTCATTTTAATTTTTTTTTTGTGTGTGTGGGGGGGGAGGGGGGTAGGAGGGTGTATGAAACAGAGTAATAAACACCATAAGAAGGAGATGGCAGGAGAGAGCGCAAAAAAGAGACAGGGATGAGAATACAGAGTCGGGAGTGTGGGGGCAAGAGGACACATCTATGATATTGGGGCAAGATGAAGAGAATTGTGGGAAAGAGAAAAGGGGGATATAACAAAGAGTTGGAGACATAGGAGAGGGGATAAAGTGGTACAGGCACAAGACAGGCACAGAGAGAATTGGGGAAAGGAGAAACAGCAGGGAGATCACACCAGTACTGCAGCCTTCACTTGTCCCGTTTGACAGAGGCATGCTGTTAAAGCAGAGGGGAGGAGGGCCTAGGAAGAGACACACTGGAAGAGGATAGATCAGAGGCAATCAAGCTAATCTAAACTGCTCAAGTTTACACAGTGTTGCTCCCAGTACTACCGACGTCAGCTGGAGGACTGGGACATTTTGGCCTGGGGGGAAACGCAGCCCAAATCTGTATATTTCTTGTGTGCAACTGCATATAGCGTGAAGCATCAATACATTTTGACAATACAGAAAGCATGGTTGCATCCTGGATAGCTGCTGGTGGTGTAATGCTGAGGGTGACATATTCTTGGCACACTTTGAGCCACTTAGTACAAATTTAGCATCTCATTTAAACCCCACTGCTAACTTTCCATCTGTAACGGTTGGGTGTTGCAACTCAGACGTCTGTTTATTGGGTGATCTGCAGTATCACCAATACTACTAACGCTATACCTGATTATGTGGTGATCTGCAGAATCACCAATAATGCAAGTATAGCTAGAAACAATACTGTGTGAATAGTGCTTGGTGCAACAGTAGAATAAGTAGATAGATTTCGCCAGAGGAGCTGGGGAGTACTACCTGCAAGAATAACAGAGGAGTACAACGAAACTTCACCAGAGGAGCTGGTGGAAACTATGAGTAAATAATGAGTCCTCTCCTGGAGGAGCTGATGAGAACCAGGAACAACAAGGCTAGGCCTCACCAGAGGAGCTGGTAGGCACAAATTGAAAATGACGCTAGCCCTCACCAGAGGAGCTGGCGGGTACTAGCTGCAAAAGTAACTGTATAGTTTGGCTAGACCTTACCAGAAGAGCTGGTAAGGTACCATCAGACACGGTGACTGTATAGTTTGGTTAGACCTTACCAGAGGAGCTTGTAAGGTACTATCAGTCACGGCAACTGTATAGTTTGTCAAGAGCTTACCAGAGGAGCTGGTAAGGTACTATCAGTTACGGCAACTGTATAGTTTGGCAAGACCTTACCAGAGGAGCTGGTAAGGTTACTATCAGTCACGGCAACTGTATAGTTTGGCAAGACCTTACCAGAGGAGCTGGCAAGGTACGAAGAGTGAAAGTATAGAAATAGTATAACTAGTCCTTACCAGAGGAGCTGGCAAGGTACTAGCAGTATAATTGACTGTATAGTTTAACCAGACCTTTCCAGAGGAGCTGGTAAGGTACTATCGGTCACTGTAAGAAAAGTTTAGCGACACCTCACCAGAGGAGCTGGTGGGTATATAAATATAACACCTCACCAGTGGCAAGGGCCCACCGGTGAGTAGAGAGGTCAGGCAGGCAAGGTTCGGCAACAGAGAGGTATATCAGCACAGAATCGCAAGGCAGAAGAGTAGTGAGTAATCAGGCAGAGGTTCAGCAACTAGTCAGATAGGCAGAGATACAGAAACGATAAGCAAATGCAAGGTCAGAGTATGCCAGAATCATACACAGGTAATCAATAATACAATATGACAATAATCCTAGTCTTGTGTCAAATCCCTGGTTTCCTCCCAGATCAAAGCACACCGGATACTAGTCTAAGGTATGAGCGCTAACTCAAAGTATTCACGACAGCAGACAACCTGCGACTGAGGAGCGCAGGCTTAAGAAGCAGAGGAGACCTCACAGCCACGCCCCCTCCTATCAGCCAATCCGGGGCGCTGTGAGTCTCCTCTGAAGTCAGCCGACCAGCCTCCTCCCAGCATAAAGGTCCCGTCTGTGCGCGCGCACGCGCGAGACAGCTACCTTATGGGCAAATGACAGTCCCGTCCTCGGCATGCTAGACGCTGGAGGGACGGGCAGAGCAGCCAGGGGCACGGAGGCAGCTGCGGTGACGGTGCTGTTCGCCGCAGCTGCCCCAAGGATTGTTACACCATCCCTTTGTGGCGACTGTGTACAAATTCTACTTCTTCTACCATCAGCATGGGCACAAAGCTCACACAACCTCAAACTGGTATCTTGACCATGACAAGGAGCACTGTGCTCCACTCTACTGTACTCCATTGTGCTCCAATGGCCTTCACAATCACCAGCTCTCAATCCAATAGCGCACCTTTGGATGTGGTGGAATGTGAGATTCGCATCATGGATGTTCAGTCAACAAATCTGCAGCAGCTGCATAATTGTATAATGACAATATGGTCCAAACTCTCTGGTGAATGCCACAAAGAATTACGATAGTTCAGAAAGCAAATGAGGGTCCAACTCCGTATTAGCAAAATGTACACAATAAAGTGGCCAACAACATGTATACACTTTCCTGTCATTGCATTTCTTTTGGTACCTGTATAAGACTACCAGTCAGTAATTATGATCCTCCAAATGGTAAATGCAGAAACAATAGCTCCAAAGTATCAAGTGCAGCAGTCATTTCCCCACATAATACATTCAGACATTCAGGAAACATTACCCCACATAAGAAATGCAGCAAAAGTTTCCTAAAATTTTTAAAGTGAACCAGAGACGAAGCACCCTCATGTATTTTAACAAGCAGCGGTCGTTACCTCACATATAAAAAGAAGCAGTTATTACCCCATACACTGTATGAAAAGCAGTAGTCATTACCCTGCATGTGAAAAACACTGTACTCGCTGTGAGGCACAACAGCAAGAACACACTCCCAACTTCTGAAGACTATTTTAGATTTTAGAATTCTTGTCTCCTGAAATGCATATTACATGCATTTACACGGTTAGTTTTAGTATGTGTTACCAATAAACATGCACTAGATTCTTATACAACGTGTACAGTGTATTTTTGAAATGCACATACAGTGGGATGCAAAAGTTTAGGCAACCTTGTTAATGGTAATGATTTTCCTGTATAACTCGTTGGTTGTTGTTACGATTAAGAATGTCAGTTAAATATAGGAGACACACACAGTGATATCTGAGAAGTGACATTAAGTTTATTGGATTTACAGAAAGTGAGCAATAATTGTTTAAATAAAATCAGGCAGGTCCATAAATTTAGGCACCACAAAAAAGAAATGAAATCAATATTTAGTAGATCCTCCTTTTGCAGAAATTACAGCTACTAAACACTTCCTGTAGGTTTCAATGAGAGTCCAGATTCTGGTTGAAGGTATTTTGGACCATTCCTCTTTACAAAACATCTCTAGTTCATTCAGGTTTGATGGCTTCCGGGCATGGACAGCTCTCTTTAACTCACACAACAGATTTCAATTATATTCAGGTCTGGGGACTAAGATGGCCATTCCAGAACATTGTACTTGTTCCTCTGCATAAATGCCCTAGTGGATTTTGAGCAGTGTTTAGGGTTGTTGTCTTGTTGAAAGATTCAGCCCCGGCGCAGCTTCAGCTTTGTCACTGATTCTTGGACATTGGTCTCCAGAATCTGCTGATACAGGGGCAAACGCAGGATTTTTAAGGGGGGGATTCCTGAAAGGTCCAGAAGCACTTATGTCCCCGAGTGCTTCCAAATACAGGTGGCTACATACTGCCCATGCACAAAAGTGCGCTGGCGTATTAGGGAGCTGCCTATCTTTGGAAGTACTCAAGGACACAAGTGTTTCTGAGGGCTTCTGGAAGCAGCAAATTTGAACAGGGGACAGCGCTAGAACAACTTCCCGAGAGAGGAATGGGAGATAGACTTAGTTTGGACAATTCAGTGGAATATGTCACATAGCGCAAGCGATACCCATATGATGCAGGGATATTTGCATCTGCGGAAGATGGCGGTGCTATATAAATACTAAATAATAATAATTTGCCTCACCAGGATTGCACTTTTATTTAGCTTTCCTGTATGACAAGAAGACACAGCCAGCCAGCACTAGGGGAAGAGGGAAACAAAGGTGAATGAGGGAGGGCTGGTGCACACCAAGAGGGCTTCTGAGTGTTTTTCAAATCAACATTGATTTGAAAAGCGCTTGGCTAATATTACCCTATGTGGGTGTTCCCACAGCAGCGTTGTGATTTTTTTCAAAATCGCAGGTATACCGCATGCAGCATTTTTTTCAGCATTGAGTGATTCATTCAGAAATCGCTCTGAAAATCGCACTCACTAATTGCTAGCGATTGTTATTGTGATTTTTGGCGTGCCCAGAGAGAAGAGGAGTGGAGAGAAATTGAGAATAGCCTGAGATGGAGCATTATCTGTATTGCAGTCCCACATCACGCAGAGGTTACTTGCCTGTAATAGGACTCCTGTCCCTGTCAGTCTCTCACACAAGTCAGAAAGCAGCCCTCCTGGAGTCTAGGGACTGTCAAAAAATTTTCACCTTAACAAGATGCAGTCATTATGGGGAGAGACAGATTTTTTCCCACGGACCCTCCAGGCAAGCTCTGCATCATGCTGTGTATATATACCAGCTTGCCTGCCCTTTAATTGCAGTTTTATCAGCTAGCCTAGTATTTTGCATTGCCTTACAACAAAAAACCTGAATACACCAGACACCAGCCCTAAATCACTGACTGAAAGGTACAGGAGTCTCAGGGGGGTGTTCCATACATCCAGAACCCCCGTCTGGATACGCCAGTGTGATACTGGGTATAATCCATGTGTCCCTCAACTTTGACAAGATTCCCAGACCCTGCACTGGCCACACAGCCCCACAGCATGATGGAACCACCACCATATTTTACTGTAGGTAGCAGGTGTTTTTCTTGGAATGCTGTGTTTTTCCTCCATGCATAACACCCATTGTTATGCCCAAATTACTCAATTTTAGTTTCATCAGTTCACAGCACCTTATTCCAAAATGAAGCTGGCTTGTCCAAATGTGCTTTAGCATACCTCAAGTGGCTCGGTTTGTTCTGTGGGCGGAGAACAGGCTTCCTCTGCATCACTCTCGCATACAGCATCTCCTTGTGTAAAGTTCACCGAATGGTTGAATAATGCATAGTGACTCCATCTGCAGCAAGATGACGTTGTAGGTCTTTGGTGCTGGTCTGTGGGTTGACTCTGACTGTTCTCACCATTCGTCGCTTCTGTTTATCTGAGATTTTTCTTGGTCTGTCACTTCGAACCTTAAAGCGGATCCGAGATGAAAAACTAAATATAACAAGTGACTTGTCTATATATCTTATCTAAAGTTTAGATAGTTTACACAGCAAATCTATCTTCAAACCGCTTCAACAGTATATTAATATTTTTTCCTGTGATACAATGGGAGCAGACATGTTTTCTGCTTGTCACTATTACACAATTACACACACAGGCAAGCTTATCTGTATCTAGGCATGCTAATCTGCATATTCTGTGAAAACTCCACTCTTATCTCCTCCATTACACAGGCAACTGATCTGTATCTGCACTGCAGCTCTCAGATTGTGAAAACTCTGCCTCTGAAATCTATAGCTAGTAACACCTTTTTCACCTGCCCAGACTGAAATCCCACAATCCCTTGCAAGCGCCAAGGCACTCTGGAGAAGCTGTGGGTGTGGCTTGATTAGTTTATAGGAAATTAGAGTATTAAAACAAAACAAAACAAGTATTTGGCTTGAGGAATGCCCTATAAACTATATGTAAGGAACACAATTATGCAAGGAGTAAAAGTTCATCTCGGATCCACTTTAAAGGAATACTATCGATTCACATATTTTTTTCAATTGACACAGGAATTGTTTGGGAAGTGCTGCTAAGTACTGGTGTATACATTTTAGTAGCAACTTCTTTGTTTACTGTTAGCAAAATACATTCAAAGTTTACTGACGCCAAAACTGACGGCTGACTGAGCCATGAGGAGAGGGGAAATTCCCCTCACACTTGATCAGTTAACTCTATGTGTAGCTCTGTGTGTGACAGAGAGAGACAGGACACAGGAGCTGCAGCTGTTGGGAGCTCTGTTTCTGACTGAAGGGTCTGAAGAGAGCAGAGGAAATGTAACTAATTGTCACAGCTTTTTCATATTGTTTTTGCTTTCAGAGTTTGATATGTTTGATATTTGCTTTCTGTAGTCTAATATGCAACTCTGGCTGTGCATTGAAGCAGACACCCCTTCTGCAATTGATTTGTCCCAATATAGCTAAATCCTACACTCAATAAATTACAGCTTTTGCCTCTGATATTTAACATGAAAAGTAGGAAAATGTTTACACAGCTACTTAGACATTATTTGTACATTGTCATTTTAGAACACTTGGGTATCGATAGTATTCCTTTAACTTGAACTTAGCCTGTGGTCTTCCACTTCCTCAATATTTAACCTTGGAAACAGACAGCTGAAATTTCTGAGACAGCTTTCTGTATCCTTCCCCTAAACCAAGATGGTGAACAATCTTTGTCTTAAGATCATTTGAGAGTTGTTTTGAGACCCCTATGTTTCTACTCCTCAGAGAAAATTGAAAGAGGAGAGAAACACACAATTGACCCCCTTAAATACTCTTTCTCATAATTTGGTTCACCTGTGTATGTAGGTCAGGGGTCACTGAGCTTACCAAGCCAATTTGAGTTCCATTAATTAGTTCTTAAGATTTTGGAATCAATAAAATGACAACAGTGCCCAAATTTATGCACCTGCCTAATTTTCTTTAAACAATTATTGCATACTTTCTGTAAATCCAATAAACTTCACTTCACTTCTCAAATATCACTAGTTGTGTCTCCTATATGATATATTTAACTTACATTTTTTATCTTAACAACCAATACAGGAAAATCATGACGATTAACAAGGTTGCCTAAACTTTCACATCCCACTGTATATGGCACAAAGGCTTAAAATAACACCAAAGACCCTCCCCCCCCTTTCCCAAATGAGCATAAACCATGAGCATTAATTTGACAGAAGATAACTAGCTGGCTAATGGACAGAAAACAAAGAGTTGTCAATGGATCATATACAAAATGGGTGACTGTTAGCAGTGGGGTCCCACAGGGGTCAGTACTGGGTCCAGAGCTCTTCAATTTATTTATTAATGACCTAGTAGATGCAGTAGAAAGCAGTGTTGCTATTTTTGCAGATGATGCAAAATTGTGCAGAATCATCAACTCTGAGGAAGATAGGGACATATTGCAACAGGATCTGGATAGGATGGCTATATGGGCACATAAATGGCAGATGAAATTAAATGTTGAAAAATGTAAAGTCATGCATTTTGGTCGTACCAATGGTCTAGCACCATACAAAATAAACTGGATACAGATGGGGACATGAAACTTGGAGAAGGACTTAGGAGTACTCATCGACAACAAGTTAAATAATCGTATCCAATGCCAAGCCGCTGCAGCGAAAGCTAATAAAATATTGGTATGCATTAAATAGAAATAAAAACTCGAGATGCTAGCATAATATTGCCACTGTTTAACTTTCTAGTAAGGCCACATCTGGAATATGGAATTCAGTTCTGGGCACCACATTACAGGAAAGATATTGCAGTTTTAGAGCAGGTGCAGAGACTGGCAACAAAATTGATACGAGGGACGGAAGGTCTCACTTACCAAGAAAGGTTAGATAAACTGGGTTTATTTAGTCTAGAGAAAAGACGCCTTAGAGGGGTGTCTAATTAACGTATAAATACATCAGAGGGCAGTATAAAAGCTTGGTGGATGAGCTTTTTGTCCCTAGGCCTGCACAAAGGACTAGAGGACATTATCTGCACATGGAGGAAAAACAGTTTAGCCATTTTTTTTAGGAAAGGGTTCTTTACAGTAAGAGTGATTTAAGATGTGGAATGCATTGCCACAGGAAGTAGTTATGGCAAATTCAATATCTGCATTTAAAGGAGGCTTAGATGCTTTCCTTGCAATTAAAGACATCCATGGCTATAATTACTAGGTAATGCTCAGTGGTGTTGATCCAAGGATTTTATCTGATTGCGATTTAAAGGCGGGAAGGATTTTTTCCCCTTTTGGGGCTAATTGGACCATGCCTTGTAAGGGTTTTTCGCCTTCCTCTGGATCAACAAGGATATGTGAGGGAGCAGGCTGGTACTTTTTTGTTGTTGAACTTGGACGTATGTCTTTTTTTCAACCCAAATAACTATGTAACACTGAAAAGTGAATGCAGAATAGATTTGTCCATACACTATAAGATTCTCCTTTGTAGACTTCTCCTTCTCCTCTGTATGGCTGTAATCAAATCTGCCAAAAATCGATCTTGAGTTTTACAGGCAGGCAACAGCATGACAGTGTGGGGGTGGGGGGTGTATTGGGAGCAGAATGTAAACAGTAAGTGCATCCATAAGGTGAAGGTGTTCTGTCCGTTTTGCATCCACTTGCAGCAATTTTACCCGTCTGCTCCTGCATTGATCACATGAGCCCATATGCATCGCCGCTTACCTGTCCTGCAGCCGATGTTTGGTCCATCTGTTCAGCCCGGAGGCCAGCTGAAGCGTGGGGCTTTCCATAGGCTGCATCAGGCCAATTCTCCCTACAACAGCAACATGGAGAATTTTCTTTGGTCCAACATGAACCAATGAAAATTCTCCCTGTAGCTGAGGATTCCCATTAGTCTTTTTCAGCCCAGTGGAGATCCCAATGCTAATACCCGCCACCGGGCCATGTAGGAGGGACTGATCGTGACTATGGGTGGCAGGACACTTGAGTATAATGCCACGGTGGTGATAGAAATGTGAGACTTGGATGCAGCAACTAGCCTAGTGAGAATGGACACTGTCTGGCTGTCATTGCACTAGCGCACGGAAGGGGTGGTTCCGAGTGTCTGGAACCCTCCCCCGAGCCAGGGGCGTAGCTTGGTGGGGGCATTGTTTTGTTATCTCCTCTCTCTGCCTGAGAGTCTGGTGTCAGCGAGCGCACGTCATTACATGCTGCACGCAGCTTACATGCAGCAGGGATGAGGTCACAGGAGCCCCGGGAAGTCTGAGTCAGGCCTGGCTGGAATAGATCACGCTGAGTGCTGATGATCGGACTGGCACGAATATACAGGTGCCTGATTGGTGGAGAGCCGACTCCCATGTCTCCCTGAGTGTCTCTCTCTTTCCTGTTCCGCCCCCCTATACACATGCTGCCTCTTCTCTCATTGCCCTAGCATGGAGTAGCTGTCACATGCTGCCTGGCTAGCGCGGGTGGCTTGAATACAGCAGCATATGAAGCAGCCAGCCAGAACGGGACAGACACTCTGCTCACATGCCAGGCATTCCTTAGTGTGAGCCGCTCTGTTGTGTCGTTTCCTCCTCCGGAGATTCATTCACCTCTCTTCAGCTCAGCTTTCTTCATTAACTCCTTCACTGCTGGTAAGGAGTTAAGATATTTGCACTGACTCACTTTGTGTTTATGGTGGGGGCAGGAGTGTTACTGGGGGGGGGGGGGAAGTTAGGGGATTACTGTTACTGGGAGCATTACTGTTGTTGGGTGGGGGGGAGATTACTGGGGGGGGGGGGTGGAATTACTGTAGCTTAGAGGGTCTCATGGTCCCTAACATACTGTACTTGTACTTGTGTGATAAAATGCTAAATGCTGGAAGAAGCCTGCAGGGACAGGGGTCAGACAGTCAGGAATAGAATCACAGAATGTATGTATGTCATATACACATACTGTACATACATTCTCTTATGCTTACTGACCCTGTCTCTGATCCTTCAGGCTTAAAGCTTTTAGCATTTTATCACACATTTAGCAAGTCATTATCCCAGTATCTGGGGGGGAGGAAGCTCTATACAGTGGCTGGATAGAGTACTGGTTGAGGACTCTGCCTCTAACATAGGAGACCTGGGGACATATACCTATCTAAGCTATACTGGGGCATATACCTATCTAAGCTATACTGGGGCATATACCTATCTAAACTATACTGGGGCATATACCTATCTAAGCTATACTGGGGGCATATACCTATCTAACCTATACTGGGGCCATATTCCTATCTAAGCTATACTGGGGGACATATACCTATCTGATCTATACTGGGGACATAGACCTATCTAATCTATACTGGGGACATAGACCTATCTGATCTATACTGGGGACATAGACCTATCTGATCTATACTGGGGACATAGACTATCTGATCTATACTGGGGACATAGACCTATCTGATCTATACTGGGGACATAGACCTATCTGATCTATACTGGGGACATAGACCTATCTGATCTATACTGGGGACATAGACCTATCTGATCTATACTGGGGACATAGACCTATCTGATCTATACTGGGGACATAGACCTATCTGATCTATACTGGGGACATAGACCTATCTAATCTATACTGGGGACATAGACCTATCTAATGTATACTGGGGACATAGACCTATCTAATGTATACTGGGGACATAGACCTATCTAATGTATACTGGGGACATAGACCTATCTAATGTATACTGGGGACATAGACCTATCTAATGTATACTGGGGACATAGACCTATCTAAGCTATACTGGGGGCATAGACCTATCTAACCTATACTGGGGCATATACCTATCTAACCTATACTGGGGGCATATACCTATCTAACCTATACTGGGGGCATATACCTATCTAACCTATACTGGGGGACATATACCTATCTAATCTATACTGGGGGGAGTGCAATTTAGCTTAGAAACTGCTCGTATTTGGCTCCACCCACACCATGTTTTGGCCACGCCCACACGCCGCTATCAAGAACCCCCCCCCTGGAAATCCTGGATTTGCCCCTGCTACTGGGTATAATCCATGTGTCCCTCAACTTTGACAAGATTCCCAGACCCTGCACTGGCCACACAGCCCCACAGCATGATGGAACCACCACCATATTTTACTGTAGGTAGCAGGTGTTTTTCTTGGAATGCTGTGTTTTTCCTCCATGCATAACACCCATTGTTATGCCCAAATTACTCAATTTTAGTTTCATCAGTTCACAGCACCTTATTCCAAAATGAAGCTGGCTTGTCCAAATGTGCTTTAGCATACCTCAAGTGGCTCGGTTTGTTCTGTGGGCGGAGAACAGGCTTCCTCTGCATCACTCTCGCATACAGCATCTCCTTGTGTAAAGTTCACCGAATGGTTGAATAATGCATAGTGACTCCATCTGCAGCAAGATGACGTTGTAGGTCTTTGGTGCTGGTCTGTGGGTTGACTCTGACTGTTCTCACCATTCGTCGCTTCTGTTTATCTGAGATTTTTCTTGGTCTGTCACTTCGAACCTTAAAGCGGATCCGAGATGAAAAACTAAATATAACAAGTGACTTGTCTATATATCTTATCTAAAGTTTAGATAGTTTACACAGCAAATCTATCTTCAAACCGCTTCAACAGTATATTAATATTTTTTCCTGTGATACAATGGGAGCAGACATGTTTTCTGCTTGTCACTATTACACAATTACACACACAGGCAAGCTTATCTGTATCTAGGCATGCTAATCTGCATATTCTGTGAAAACTCCACTCTTATCTCCTCCATTACACAGGCAACTGATCTGTATCTGCACTGCAGCTCTCAGATTGTGAAAACTCTGCCTCTGAAATCTATAGCTAGTAACACCTTTTTCACCTGCCCAGACTGAAATCCCACAATCCCTTGCAAGCGCCAAGGCACTCTGGAGAAGCTGTGGGTGTGGCTTGATTAGTTTATAGGAAATTAGAGTATTAAAACAAAACAAAACAAGTATTTGGCTTGAGGAATGCCCTATAAACTATATGTAAGGAACACAATTATGCAAGGAGTAAAAGTTCATCTCGGATCCACTTTAAAGGAATACTATCGATTCACATATTTTTTTCAATTGACACAGGAATTGTTTGGGAAGTGCTGCTAAGTACTGGTGTATACATTTTAGTAGCAACTTCTTTGTTTACTGTTAGCAAAATACATTCAAAGTTTACTGACGCCAAAACTGACGGCTGACTGAGCCATGAGGAGAGGGGAAATTCCCCTCACACTTGATCAGTTAACTCTATGTGTAGCTCTGTGTGTGACAGAGAGAGACAGGACACAGGAGCTGCAGCTGTTGGGAGCTCTGTTTCTGACTGAAGGGTCTGAAGAGAGCAGAGGAAATGTAACTAATTGTCACAGCTTTTTCATATTGTTTTTGCTTTCAGAGTTTGATATGTTTGATATTTGCTTTCTGTAGTCTAATATGCAACTCTGGCTGTGCATTGAAGCAGACACCCCTTCTGCAATTGATTTGTCCCAATATAGCTAAATCCTACACTCAATAAATTACAGCTTTTGCCTCTGATATTTAACATGAAAAGTAGGAAAATGTTTACACAGCTACTTAGACATTATTTGTACATTGTCATTTTAGAACACTTGGGTATCGATAGTATTCCTTTAACTTGAACTTAGCCTGTGGTCTTCCACTTCCTCAATATTTAACCTTGGAAACAGACAGCTGAAATTTCTGAGACAGCTTTCTGTATCCTTCCCCTAAACCAAGATGGTGAACAATCTTTGTCTTAAGATCATTTGAGAGTTGTTTTGAGACCCCTATGTTTCTACTCCTCAGAGAAAATTGAAAGAGGAGAGAAACACACAATTGACCCCCTTAAATACTCTTTCTCATAATTTGGTTCACCTGTGTATGTAGGTCAGGGGTCACTGAGCTTACCAAGCCAATTTGAGTTCCATTAATTAGTTCTTAAGATTTTGGAATCAATAAAATGACAACAGTGCCCAAATTTATGCACCTGCCTAATTTTCTTTAAACAATTATTGCATACTTTCTGTAAATCCAATAAACTTCACTTCACTTCTCAAATATCACTAGTTGTGTCTCCTATATGATATATTTAACTTACATTTTTTATCTTAACAACCAATACAGGAAAATCATGACGATTAACAAGGTTGCCTAAACTTTCACATCCCACTGTATATGGCACAAAGGCTTAAAATAACACCAAAGACCCTCCCCCCCCTTTCCCAAATGAGCATAAACCATGAGCATTAATTTGACAGAAGATAACTAGCTGGCTAATGGACAGAAAACAAAGAGTTGTCAATGGATCATATACAAAATGGGTGACTGTTAGCAGTGGGGTCCCACAGGGGTCAGTACTGGGTCCAGAGCTCTTCAATTTATTTATTAATGACCTAGTAGATGCAGTAGAAAGCAGTGTTGCTATTTTTGCAGATGATGCAAAATTGTGCAGAATCATCAACTCTGAGGAAGATAGGGACATATTGCAACAGGATCTGGATAGGATGGCTATATGGGCACATAAATGGCAGATGAAATTAAATGTTGAAAAATGTAAAGTCATGCATTTTGGTCGTACCAATGGTCTAGCACCATACAAAATAAACTGGATACAGATGGGGACATGAAACTTGGAGAAGGACTTAGGAGTACTCATCGACAACAAGTTAAATAATCGTATCCAATGCCAAGCCGCTGCAGCGAAAGCTAATAAAATATTGGTATGCATTAAATAGAAATAAAAACTCGAGATGCTAGCATAATATTGCCACTGTTTAACTTTCTAGTAAGGCCACATCTGGAATATGGAATTCAGTTCTGGGCACCACATTACAGGAAAGATATTGCAGTTTTAGAGCAGGTGCAGAGACTGGCAACAAAATTGATACGAGGGACGGAAGGTCTCACTTACCAAGAAAGGTTAGATAAACTGGGTTTATTTAGTCTAGAGAAAAGACGCCTTAGAGGGGTGTCTAATTAACGTATAAATACATCAGAGGGCAGTATAAAAGCTTGGTGGATGAGCTTTTTGTCCCTAGGCCTGCACAAAGGACTAGAGGACATTATCTGCACATGGAGGAAAAACAGTTTAGCCATTTTTTTTAGGAAAGGGTTCTTTACAGTAAGAGTGATTTAAGATGTGGAATGCATTGCCACAGGAAGTAGTTATGGCAAATTCAATATCTGCATTTAAAGGAGGCTTAGATGCTTTCCTTGCAATTAAAGACATCCATGGCTATAATTACTAGGTAATGCTCAGTGGTGTTGATCCAAGGATTTTATCTGATTGCGATTTAAAGGCGGGAAGGATTTTTTCCCCTTTTGGGGCTAATTGGACCATGCCTTGTAAGGGTTTTTCGCCTTCCTCTGGATCAACAAGGATATGTGAGGGAGCAGGCTGGTACTTTTTTGTTGTTGAACTTGGACGTATGTCTTTTTTTCAACCCAAATAACTATGTAACACTGAAAAGTGAATGCAGAATAGATTTGTCCATACACTATAAGATTCTCCTTTGTAGACTTCTCCTTCTCCTCTGTATGGCTGTAATCAAATCTGCCAAAAATCGATCTTGAGTTTTACAGGCAGGCAACAGCATGACAGTGTGGGGGTGGGGGGTGTATTGGGAGCAGAATGTAAACAGTAAGTGCATCCATAAGGTGAAGGTGTTCTGTCCGTTTTGCATCCACTTGCAGCAATTTTACCCGTCTGCTCCTGCATTGATCACATGAGCCCATATGCATCGCCGCTTACCTGTCCTGCAGCCGATGTTTGGTCCATCTGTTCAGCCCGGAGGCCAGCTGAAGCGTGGGGCTTTCCATAGGCTGCATCAGGCCAATTCTCCCTACAACAGCAACATGGAGAATTTTCTTTGGTCCAACATGAACCAATGAAAATTCTCCCTGTAGCTGAGGATTCCCATTAGTCTTTTTCAGCCCAGTGGAGATCCCAATGCTAATACCCGCCACCGGGCCATGTAGGAGGGACTGATCGTGACTATGGGTGGCAGGACACTTGAGTATAATGCCACGGTGGTGATAGAAATGTGAGACTTGGATGCAGCAACTAGCCTAGTGAGAATGGACACTGTCTGGCTGTCATTGCACTAGCGCACGGAAGGGGTGGTTCCGAGTGTCTGGAACCCTCCCCCGAGCCAGGGGCGTAGCTTGGTGGGGGCATTGTTTTGTTATCTCCTCTCTCTGCCTGAGAGTCTGGTGTCAGCGAGCGCACGTCATTACATGCTGCACGCAGCTTACATGCAGCAGGGATGAGGTCACAGGAGCCCCGGGAAGTCTGAGTCAGGCCTGGCTGGAATAGATCACGCTGAGTGCTGATGATCGGACTGGCACGAATATACAGGTGCCTGATTGGTGGAGAGCCGACTCCCATGTCTCCCTGAGTGTCTCTCTCTTTCCTGTTCCGCCCCCCTATACACATGCTGCCTCTTCTCTCATTGCCCTAGCATGGAGTAGCTGTCACATGCTGCCTGGCTAGCGCGGGTGGCTTGAATACAGCAGCATATGAAGCAGCCAGCCAGAACGGGACAGACACTCTGCTCACATGCCAGGCATTCCTTAGTGTGAGCCGCTCTGTTGTGTCGTTTCCTCCTCCGGAGATTCATTCACCTCTCTTCAGCTCAGCTTTCTTCATTAACTCCTTCACTGCTGGTAAGGAGTTAAGATATTTGCACTGACTCACTTTGTGTTTATGGTGGGGCAGGAGTGTTACTGGGGGGGGGGGGGGGGGAAGTTAGGGGATTACTGTTACTGGGAGCATTACTGTTGTTGGGTGGGGGGGAGATTACTGGGGGGGGGGGGGTGGAATTACTGTAGCTTAGAGGGTCTCATGGTCCCTAACATACTGTACTTGTACTTGTGTGATAAAATGCTAAATGCTGGAAGAAGCCTGCAGGGACAGGGGTCAGACAGTCAGGAATAGAATCACAGAATGTATGTATGTCATATACACATACTGTACATACATTCCCTTATGCTTACTGACCCTGTCTCTGATCCTTCAGGCTTAAAGCTTTTAGCATTTTATCACACATTTAGCAAGTCATTATCCCAGTATCTGGGGGGGAGGAAGCTCTATACAGTGGCTGGATAGAGTACTGGTTGAGGACTCTGCCTCTAACATAGGAGACCTGGGGACATATACCTATCTAAGCTATACTGGGGCATATACCTATCTAAGCTATACTGGGGCATATACCTATCTAAACTATACTGGGGCATATACCTATCTAAGCTATACTGGGGGCATATACCTATCTAACCTATACTGGGGCCATATTCCTATCTAAGCTATACTGGGGGACATATACCTATCTGATCTATACTGGGGACATAGACCTATCTAATCTATTACTGGGGGACATAGACCTATCTGATCTATACTGGGGACATAGACCTATCTGATCTATACTGGGGACATAGACTATCTGATCTATACTGGGGACATAGACCTATCTGATCTATACTGGGGACATAGACCTATCTGATCTATACTGGGGACATAGACCTATCTGATCTATACTGGGGACATAGACCTATCTGATCTATACTGGGACATAGACCTATCTGATCTATACTGGGGACATAGACCTATCTGATCTATACTGGGGACATAGACCTATCTAATCTATACTGGGGACATAGACCTATCTAATGTATACTGGGGACATAGACCTATCTAATGTATACTGGGGACATAGACCTATCTAATGTATACTGGGGACATAGACCTATCTAATGTATACTGGGGACATAGACCTATCTAATGTATACTGGGGACATAGACCTATCTAAGCTATACTGGGGGCATAGACCTATCTAACCTATACTGGGGCATATACCTATCTAACCTATACTGGGGGCATATACCTATCTAACCTATACTGGGGGGCATATACCTATCTAACCTATACTGGGGGACATATACCTATCTAATCTATACTGGGGGGAGTGCAATTTAGCTTAGAAACTGCTCGTATTTGGCTCCACCCACACCATGTTTTGGCCACGCCCACACGCCGCTATCAAGAACCCCCCCCCCTGGAAATCCTGGATTTGCCCCTGCTACTGGGTATAATCCATGTGTCCCTCAACTTTAAGATTCCCAGACCCTGCACTGGCCACACAGCCCCACAGCATGATGGAACCACCACCATATTTTACTGTAGGTAGCAGGTGTTTTTCTTGGAATGCTGTGTTTTTCCTCCATGCATAACACCCATTGTTATGCCCAAATTACTCAATTTTAGTTTCATCAGTTCACAGCACCTTATTCCAAAATGAAGCTGGCTTGTCCAAATGTGCTTTAGCATACCTCAAGTGGCTCGGTTTGTTCTGTGGGCGGAGAACAGGCTTCCTCTGCATCACTCTCGCATACAGCATCTCCTTGTGTAAAGTTCACCGAATGGTTGAATAATGCATAGTGACTCCATCTGCAGCAAGATGACGTTGTAGGTCTTTGGTGCTGGTCTGTGGGTTGACTCTGACTGTTCTCACCATTCGTCGCTTCTGTTTATCTGAGATTTTTCTTGGTCTGTCACTTCGAACCTTAAAGCGGATCCGAGATGAAAAACTAAATATAACAAGTGACTTGTCTATATATCTTATCTAAAGTTTAGATAGTTTACACAGCAAATCTATCTTCAAACCGCTTCAACAGTATATTAATATTTTT
The DNA here is from genome assembly GCF_040937935.1 of Hyperolius riggenbachi. Lineage (NCBI taxonomy): Eukaryota > Metazoa > Chordata > Amphibia > Anura > Hyperoliidae > Hyperolius > Hyperolius riggenbachi. Next base: position 157,669,086 of record NC_090656.1, on the reverse strand, counting down.
TCCTGTGATACAATGGGAGCAGACATGTTTTCTGCTTGTCACTATTACACAATTACACACACAGGCAAGCTTATCTGTATCTAGGCATGCTAATCTGCATATTCTGTGAAAACTCCACTCTTATCTCCTCCATTACACAGGCAACTGATCTGTATCTGCACTGCAGCTCTCAGATTGTGAAAACTCTGCCTCTGAAATCTATAGCTAGTAACACCTTTTTCACCTGCCCAGACTGAAATCCCACAATCCCTTGCAAGCGCCAAGGCACTCTGGAGAAGCTGTGGGTGTGGCTTGATTAGTTTATAGGAAATTAGAGTATTAAAACAAAACAAAACAAGTATTTGGCTTGAGGAATGCCCTATAAACTATATGTAAGGAACACAATTATGCAAGGAGTAAAAGTTCATCTCGGATCCACTTTAAAGGAATACTATCGATTCACATATTTTTTTCAATTGACACAGGAATTGTTTGGGAAGTGCTGCTAAGTACTGGTGTATACATTTTAGTAGCAACTTCTTTGTTTACTGTTAGCAAAATACATTCAAAGTTTACTGACGCCAAAACTGACGGCTGACTGAGCCATGAGGAGAGGGGAAATTCCCCTCACACTTGATCAGTTAACTCTATGTGTAGCTCTGTGTGTGACAGAGAGAGACAGGACACAGGAGCTGCAGCTGTTGGGAGCTCTGTTTCTGACTGAAGGGTCTGAAGAGAGCAGAGGAAATGTAACTAATTGTCACAGCTTTTTCATATTGTTTTTGCTTTCAGAGTTTGATATGTTTGATATTTGCTTTCTGTAGTCTAATATGCAACTCTGGCTGTGCATTGAAGCAGACACCCCTTCTGCAATTGATTTGTCCCAATATAGCTAAATCCTACACTCAATAAATTACAGCTTTTGCCTCTGATATTTAACATGAAAAGTAGGAAAATGTTTACACAGCTACTTAGACATTATTTGTACATTGTCATTTTAGAACACTTGGGTATCGATAGTATTCCTTTAACTTGAACTTAGCCTGTGGTCTTCCACTTCCTCAATATTTAACCTTGGAAACAGACAGCTGAAATTTCTGAGACAGCTTTCTGTATCCTTCCCCTAAACCAAGATGGTGAACAATCTTTGTCTTAAGATCATTTGAGAGTTGTTTTGAGACCCCTATGTTTCTACTCCTCAGAGAAAATTGAAAGAGGAGAGAAACACACAATTGACCCCCTTAAATACTCTTTCTCATAATTTGGTTCACCTGTGTATGTAGGTCAGGGGTCACTGAGCTTACCAAGCCAATTTGAGTTCCATTAATTAGTTCTTAAGATTTTGGAATCAATAAAATGACAACAGTGCCCAAATTTATGCACCTGCCTAATTTTCTTTAAACAATTATTGCATACTTTCTGTAAATCCAATAAACTTCACTTCACTTCTCAAATATCACTAGTTGTGTCTCCTATATGATATATTTAACTTACATTTTTTATCTTAACAACCAATACAGGAAAATCATGACGATTAACAAGGTTGCCTAAACTTTCACATCCCACTGTATATGGCACAAAGGCTTAAAATAACACCAAAGACCCTCCCCCCCCTTTCCCAAATGAGCATAAACCATGAGCATTAATTTGACAGAAGATAACTAGCTGGCTAATGGACAGAAAACAAAGAGTTGTCAATGGATCAT